>NC_052311.1:53513619-53691832 GCF_016432855.1 Salvelinus namaycush
ATGGAAATAAAAGGGCTGAAAACATTGTCTCACTTTTTCAAAAGAAGATGGAGAACAATCTATAGGATGAAAAATACCAGCGATACAGCCGACTAGCGCTAGCTAACGCTTCCTAGCAACAAGAAAAGGGGGGGCGGTTACAAATCAATACTTGGAGTCAAAGTATCAATATAATATAGTCCAAAATAATATTGCGATATTTAACTGTATCGATAACCCCACCGCTATTAAAAATGGTCAGAAAATAAGTGCCTCGTAAGTGTGTCTGGCCTAAACATTCAGTGTGACCGGTCCTGGTGATCCCACCTGTATGAAGCTAAACTCCCTCCAGCTGAGAACGTTACTGACGGAGGGAAGAGATGTGATTCCCAATAGGACGTACAGGCCAAATCCCAGAATTCCCAGGGACAAGTAGGAGTCGTCATGCCAGGCCGTTGTGGTATCAAACATTGTGGTCCTGTTCTCTCTGATCTGGGGGAGAGAGACAGAGAGAGAGAGCAAGAAAGAGAAGAGAAACAATGTGAGAAAGAGGAAGCGTGAGAGCAAGGAAGTGGCGTAATCCAGTATAATCAAAACCAGTGCCTGAATCCTGCTATATACTGTAGGTGTGTGTCCAATGTACAGATGTATGATCTTAATATGACCAGTATTGTGTCACAGCAAAATAATCCTGCAGCAACAGGATTTGAATGTTTTGTCCATTTACACTTTTCCGCCAATGTAATGTTACTTGATTGGTGGCTAGGCTATTAGCTAGCCAAAATTAGGCTACCTGAAAAGTGCAACACTGTTAAGACATGCTCTGGAACTTCTGTGTTTTTGAAACCTCCTGCTTTAGGCTGGATGTCTCAATGTGTAGTTCATACATTCATAAATCAATGAGCAAAATTACTTTCTTACCACAAATAGTCACGAAATACTTAGTTTGAAAGCGACTGTTTTCTTGAAGCTGTCTGTACAACGCCATTTTCCCTACATTTCCCCCATATGGGCCAGCCCCTTAGCAATTCAAGTTTTAGCCAAAGAGCTTCAGCCCCTCACATTTGAGTGACAGCTAGCAAGAGGCCTGCCCAGCATAATCCAATGAGGTTGCAGGGTGGGCCCAACGGCTCAGTGCCCACAGCAGAGAGAGAGAGAGAAACCAATGACGTGGTGCACATATCTGCACAAATGTGACATAGTACACGTTTTTGGGGACCACTTTTGGCTCGTGAGTGCTACTTTCAGAACTACTAGCTAAAAAGTATACAAAGGTTCAGGAGAATGTCTTTAATGTAACCATGTATTAGTGTGAATTTATGTAAATCCTGCGGCGCAGAGTAATTCTCAGCGACAACAGAGTGGTCAAATGAAGATCCTACATCTGTACACAATTTTGTCTATTCAATGTTCACTGTTTTGAAAGTGTTTAATTTGGCGTACAGTTCTTACCAGAGAGACAGTGTGTTCAGTGACCCAGAACATCACAGAGTACCTGAGAGCAAAATCAATACTTTCTTTACTAAAAACTAAAGGAAGATACATGCCACTGTGTGTGTGTGCATGCGTGTGCATTTGAGTGTATGCTCCACTGACCGTATGGGTATGATCAGTGTATAGAGCACGTGCAGAAAGGCGAACCCCAGCGACAGTAGACCCAGCTGTTTCCTGCACAGCATCCAGTGATCCAGCCAATTAGGGAAGCGCCTGATGTTAAACATACATAAACACTTATAATCAACATAAATACATATGCAACCTCGTGTGAACATACATGCATGCAAACACACACACAAAGATCTGACCTGTACTTGGTGCCTCTGTAGAGCTGCAGGATGGAAGCCAGGACACCAGGCAGGTAACAGAGAGACAGCATGATCAGAGACACGATGGGACACACCTGGAGAGAACACACACACATCTTGAACAGCTGGTAACACACACAGAAACAAACAGAACACAACCATTCAGAGGGCCTGTGGCCAGTACCTGGTTGGCCAGTGAGACCATGATTCTGAAGGAGATGTCGTCGCCCTGGGTGACGTATGCATAGATGACATATCTGATCAGCAGGTAGAAGAAGAAGGCAGCGCTGAGGCCAATGGCGATGCGCAGGGGGAGCCTCCACTGGGGGAACAGCTGTAGGGGGAAGTCCTCCAGCTCCCGGGCCACTGAGAGAAAGCCCCGGTCCAGGGCACTGAGACCCAGCTTGCTGGCTACCGCTATCACCACCTGCTTGGCCTCCACACTTTCCCCGCAGATATACACCTAACATATATTTATGCACATACAGTGGGGTCCGAAATCAGTGACGCCCTTGATAAAGATGAGCAAAAATGCCTGCACAAAATAAATCATTCAAACACTGACATTTATTGTATGCTCCAAAAAGCGGTAGAGATACTCTTAATGATCGGCTATGAAAAGCCAACTGACATTTACTCCTGAGGTGCTGACTTGCTACACCCTCGATAACTTTCTGTGATTATTATTATTTGACCATGTTCTGTTATAATCTCCACCCGGCACAGCCAGAAGAGGACTGGCCACCCCTCAAATCAACATGCTGACAGTCAAAATGTACAGTGCCTTCAAAAAGTATTCCACCCCTTGACTTTCTCTCCCCATTTTGTTATGTTACAACCTGCATTTGTCATGGATTAAATTGAGATTATGTGTCACTGGCCTACACACAATACCCCATAATGTCAAAGTGGAATTATGTTTTTAGAAATTTAAAAAAATATATATACAAAATGATAAGCTAAAATGTGTTGAGTCAATAAATTATGGCAAACCTTAACAAGTTTAGGAGTAAAAATGTGCTTAACAAATCACATAATAAGTTGCATGAACTCACTCTCTGTGCAATAATAATGTTTAACATGATTTTTGAATGACTACCTCATCTCTGTACCACACATACAATTATCTGTAAAGTCCCTCAGTCAAGTTCGGTAGAGGAGGAATAATGGTCTGGGGATGATTTCATGGTTCGTGCTAACGCTACAGCATACAATGACATTCTAGATGATTCTGTGCTTCCAACATTATGGAAACAGTTTGGGGAAGGCCCTTTGCTGTTTCAGCATGACAATGCCCCTGTGCAAGGCAAGGTCCATACAGAAATGGTTTACCGAGATTGGTGTGGAAGAACTTGACTGGCCTGCACAGAGCCCTGACCTCAACCCCATTGAACACCTTTGGGATAATTTGTAACGCCGACTGCAAGCCAGGCCTAAACGTCCAACATCAGTGCTCAACCTCACTAAAGCTATTGTGGCTGAATGAAAGTAAGTCCCCGCAGCAATGTTTCAACATCTTGTGGAAAGCCTTCCCAGAAGAGTGGAGGCTGTTATAGCAGCAAAGGGTAGACCAACTCCATATTAATGCCCATAATTTTGGAATGAGATGTTCGATGAGCAGGTGTCCACATACTTTTGGTCATGAAGCCTCCCGGGTGGCCTCCCGGGTGGCGCAGTGGTCTAGGGCACTGCATCGCAGTGCTAGCTGTGCCACCAGAGTCTCTGGGTTCGCGCCCAGGCTGGGCTGGGTTCGCGCCCAGGCTCTGTCGCAGCCGGCCGCAACCGGGAGGTCCGTGGGGCGACGCACAATTGGCATAGCGTCGTCCGGGTTAGGGAGGGTTTGGCCGGTAGGGATATCCTTGTCTCAGTATGTAAAAATGTAATAAAAATGTATGCACTCTACTGTAAGTCGCTCTGGATAAGAGCGTCTGCTAAATGACTAAAATGTAAAAATGTAAATGTAATGAAGTGTACAGTATATAGACTTGAAACTAGTAGCTAATTGGTTTCATGGGCATGGCTTGAACCTCGGTGTGTACCTGTCTGTTGGCATCTGACGGTCCATTCTGCAGACTCCAGGCAGACAGGGTGTTGAAGCCTTTAACCACCTCAGCTCCAGGGACCAGACTGTTCAGGTACATGTAACCACATTTACATTTATATCAACATATAAAAACATCCCTAATTAACAAAAAAACATACACATAATAACAGCATATACTGTATAGCTCTCACCTTTGCAGGTACTCTGCGTTGGCCTCTGGGTACTGATTCTTCCTCAGGTTGTTACTGAGGTCCACCAACACCTGCAATTCAACATGGCATCAAATACACTGATTCATACAATATATTTGCTAAGTACACTGGAATATACATTCTATTGGCTAAATACACTGGGACACAGAATATATTGGCTAAATATGCTGGGACATACATTATGTTAGCCAAATATACAGTTACATACTGACAAAACAGACATTAATACATATAGCAGAAGTAATAATACATATATGCTACCTTCCCCTTAAGCTGATTGGCCAGTGGTACCAGAAAGTCGTAGTGTTCTCTCTGGACAGCGATGAAGATCAGATGGGCTGACTGGGCAGCTGCAGCATGGCCCAGGACCTGCATATACATCATCAACATACTGATACACACAGAAACACAAGTACAGTATATTTACATATACTCCCTCAAACATAAAAAAATATATTGAAATACATTTACAACACGGTAAAAACACATATCCACATTTAACATATCACCACATAAAACCAGATCTACTTTATTTTGTACCTGTGCTCCGTGGGGTAGGCGGCTGCTGCTGTGCGTCCGTCGGCTGCCGAACACCACACTGTACCCCGCCTGCAGCAGACGCAGGCCCAGAGAGCGCCCCAGGTCCCCCGTCCCAAACACACACACCCTCTCAGGTAGGGCAGGGACAGTCTCCCTCATCGGAGACAGGGACACACACTCACTCTTCTCCTCACTCCTCTCCTGACCCGTCATGCCTGAACAGAGACAGGCAAAGATCACCTTGAGTTGTAGATAGAATCAACAGAAAGTGTCAAAAAGCCCAAAGAGTTTAAAATACCTTCCTGAAGTTTCAATCACAGAATAAGTACATTCACATAAATGAGCTCGCAGGATGAACGTACCTTTCACTTCGCCAAGTTCTTCAGCAGACACCTCCTCTAGATGGAGTTACAGTACTGTCCAGACAGAGCACTGTCAATCAATGATAGGACAACTTACTGTAGGTGAACTGCAATGAAATGTTCTCTGCATTACATGTCCCAAAACAATAGTCTTCAGAGTTGGAGCAGCTCCTCTGAGTTATCCAGATTAAAGTCCTGACTGACTGACTGAGATACTACAGACTGAGTCTCTATTTGTGTCTGGGCTCCTGGTCTGAGGAGGGAAGGGATTAGTCTCTCTGCCAAGCTGGAAACTTTGTTGGAAGAGAAGCGGTGTGTTTTTGCTTGTGTGTGTGTGTTTGTGTTTGTGTTTGTGTGTGTATATGACAGCCATTGGCACTCACTCTGTAGTGTCTCTGAGGACAGGCCAGTGGTTTCTGGGAAGCAGGATGGCTACATAATAGTGGAATAGTCTGTGCTCTATCATGCAGAAATATCAACATTAAATACATATTTCAAACAGTATGTATTTTGCAACAGGAGTTTACTAAATGGCATACGAGCACAGGTCCTTTCACAGTTCATGACAATAACACAACAGCAGATGCACTTTGGTTTGTTGTAATACTACCTTACCTCAGATAGCTTTTGTTCAAAGATGTGACAACATTCCATTGCGTGCAACAATATGCTTGTAACTCCAAAAAGCACAGAATGTGAAATACCAGAAGAACTGTGTCACATCACCATGAACAGTGTCTTGAAACACTGGTTTCATGAAAGCAAGAAAAATCTAAATGCTTGAGGTGGGGTCAGAGCACAGTAGAATTAGTGAACCCAAGCTTTAGACTGGGCCTAGTTTACAGTCACCCCACCCATTCGCTCATCTTATACAACTACTGCTGTACACACCTTTCCTATTCACATACTGTCTATGCACACCATTATATACATATACACTGAGTGTACAAAACATTAGGAACACCTTTTGCTCACTGAACAGTGTCACGAACCGGCTCAAAGCCCGTAACAAAAGGGAGACAACGTGGAGATAAGGAATAACAAAATATATTTATTAACTAAGTACAATATACAATGGTGTGTGTAATCAGTAATCAGTAGTGTAAGTGAGTGTTTTGCATGCATGAATGTGATAATGCAGGGTGTTGAAAGGTGCTAAAGCAAACAACCAAAAACCACCAAGATACACAACAAAATCTGTAAAGGTGTCTGCATGGAGAGAGTCTCTTCCATGAATGGGGAAGTGGTGTATTTATCCTATGACACAGCGGGCCCAGGTGTTTCCCATGTAGCTGACGACCCTCCCAACTCCGCCCACCGGCATCCTAATAAGGAAACAAGAACAAAGAGCAAATACGGCAGACAGAGTGGGAGGGTCGTCACATTCCCCCCCATAAAACCGGGGACCAACAAGGACCCCGGAACATACCGGCCCCTGCGTCCCCAAATTGACACGGCCCCTGCGTCTCCAAATTGACACAGCCTCTGCGTCCCCAAATTGACACAGCCTCTGCGTCCCCAAATTGATGAGGGGTTACGTGTTAACACTTCTAATTTGCCCCAGCCAACCTCCTCCTCCCCAGACCTCAGCAACCTTTGCGCACAGGAAGCAGCATTTAAGAGGAAAGAAGAACACAAGACCAGGAGTGAACAGACAGCAAAGATAGAACATGACAACACCAAACAATGGTTAGTCACGTAAACATTCAGGAACAGGGCACACTAGAGACCACATCAGCTACAAACTCCAACGAAAAGAACATCAGGGTCCTTAACCCTAGTCTTCTTGCGGATTTGCGGTGGGTATTTACGCACTGTAGCCCGCTGGCAAGGAAATAAACCCCCCAGCACGCTGGCAGATTCCACCAAGCCACGGATGTGCCCCCGAGACAACTGCTCAGTCCACAGACACCACACAAAAACAACAAACATTAACCATGCCCAACATATTCCAAAAATGAAACACGGCGCTAAGCCTATCAGGGGTAAAAGGCTATAGCTCCGGGTAGCAAGTTCCACTACCCTAGCCAAATCTCCCACTGAGGTACACAGCCGATTTCTCACCTCCTCAGACGATGTCCCAACAGAAAGTAGAACAAGAGTTTCCAGGCTGGGCAGGGCCTGGAAACTAACCATTATACTCTCTCCAACGCAGCACACAAACCAAACAACAAAGGCAACCAATACTGGGCCTATCAAACTCAAACAAAATATGCAAACCAAACACGTACCTCCACGTTCTCCCAAACCAATACGTTCAATTATCCCGGATGAGCCTCCACTTGTCACGAACCGGCTCAAAGCCCGTAACAAAAGGGAGACAACGTGGAGATAAGGAATAACAAAATATATTTATTAACTAAGTACAATATACAATGGTGTGTGTAATCAGTAATCAGTAGTGTAAGTGAGTGTTTTGCATGCATGAATGTGATAATGCAGGGTGTTGAAAGGTGCTAAAGCAAACAACCAAAAACCACCAAGATTTTTATTTTTTTTTAAATAATTTATTACTTTCAATACCAGTCATTTATACAAACTCATAATTTTCATCAAACTCAAATTATGTTCTTTTAATTTAATTCACATAACGAAAACCCCAAACCAAAAACTCAGGGGAGAATCTTCCCTCCCCGTCATACCTAACCAATACCTTTCCCTATCTCCTCGTACCTAATCTATCCTCTAATGACATCTAAATTACCTCCAGTCCTAAACCCTCCTTCCACCTCTCCCGAGCAGCATGCTGCCCCCACTTCCTCTCCTCCCTCTTCATCCTCCCCCTCAAATCTCCTTCCACCCTCCTCACTATCCCTTCCACCCCCCCCATCTTTCCCTGTCTTGACCAAGTTTTGCCTGGCTTCCCACAGCCCCCGCTTAAAGAGACTCATGAGAAGCCAGAGCAGAAATCTCTCCCTATCCGTCCCCCTCGCTCTCATCTTGCCCACGTTAACACATAATCACTTCTTACCCTACCTAACAACACCCGTGCCCTAGCCCAAACTACTCCGGCAAAGGCACAGTCCCAAAAGGCATGGCGCACAGTCTCCTCCCTGCCACAAGAGGATCTTGGACAGGTGGGGGATCGCGCCAAACTATGCCGGTACAAGCACTTGTGGAGGCTCAACCAATTCAGGTCCTTGAGCCTGTTGTCCAGGCCCCACGCCTGCACTCCCTCCCAGACCACCGCCGAGATGCCCACTACAGGCGCCGGACTCCCTGCCTGTCTGACCTCCTCGTACAGGTGCCTGTGATCTAAACCTACTCGGGCAACTTCAACCTCGGGGTGCGCACGCAGCCACTTGGCCGCATGGCCAAAGTGCCACGGCAGCTGTTCCGCCCGAGGACCCGTGTTAGACCACACCATTACGCTTCTCGCCTGATACGAGAAGAACACCCGCAGGAGATAACCGGACGGGTGTATCACTGGATGAGCAAGCTCCGTCATCAAGAACGAAACAAACAGCGCATCCAGCTTGAGGGGTAGATGTGGTACCCCCCTACCTCCCTCCTCGATGGGACAGAGCATGCGTGCCCTGGCGACCCACTCGTACCTGCCACCCCACATGAACTGAAACACAAGCCTCACTAGAGGCCTCCTCAGACAAGCCGGCAATGGGTAGATGTACGCCAAATACAAAAGAGACGGCAATACATCCACCTTGAGAACCAGGACCTTGCCTATAAAGGACAAAGACCTAGCCCTCCACATCGCTAGCTTCCTCCGTACCACTGCGATACCCATGTTCCAGTTCAGCGTCGCTGAGCCGGAGGTCTCAAAATGGACCCCGAGAATCCTCAGGGCCCCGTTACAGAGAGATAACCCCCCGGGCACATCCGTCCTACCATGCCATCTTCCGAAAAACTTGACGGAAGACTTACTGTGGTTAAGAACCGCTCCCGACGCTTGGGTGAAATCCCCAATTATGGCAAGGGACCTTGTCAGGCACGAGTCCTTGCAAAGCAGCAAGGAAGTGTCATCAGCGTACTGCGTCAACTTGACGGGCAAACCACCGCTTCCATGGATCAACAAGCCCTCCACCCCTGTGTCTGCCCTAATGGCAGCCCCCAGAGGTTCCATGTACAGAACGAAGAGGAGAGCCGAGAGCGGGCACCCCTGCCTGACCCCAGACGAGAGGTCAAAAACGTCACCCATGTGACCGTTTACTCTAACTCGGCACCCCGCTCCGACATATAAAGTACGGATCCATCCTATAAACTTTTCCCCAAATCCTAACCTACCTAACACCCTGAATAGAAAAGATCTATTCACGCGATCAAAAGCTTTCGCCTGATCAAGCGCTGCTACCATTAAAGGCAGACCTCTATCTTCAACCCATGCGATGGAGTCCCTGATCAACTGTAGGTTCCATCTAATAGAGCGTCCCTCTACCCCGCACGTCTGATCCTCGTGGACGACGTAGGGAAGGGCTGTGCGCAAACGGTCCTCTAAGACCTTTGCAAGCAGCTTGTAATCTACACACAGCATGGTCAATGGCCGCCAGTTGCCAAGGTCTGTTGCGTCCCCCTTCTTGTAAAGAAGTGACAGCACACCAACTACCATTGATCCCCCTGGGACACCCGTCTCGAGGATGGCCTTCAAGACTTCGAGTACCACCGATCCAAGTATACCCCAAAACTTGAGATAAAACTCTGCCGGTAGCCCATCCATCCCAGGCACCTTCCCTTTTCCCATCCTCCTGAGGGCGCTCTCAACCTCTTCGAGGGAGATCTGAGCCTCCATCGCTTCTCTAACGTCCTCCGGCAATCGCCGGGACAGGTGTTCTAAAAACACATCTCCCTGCTCTACATCTATATCCCTTTCTTTAAATAAACCTCGGAAATGGTCAGTTGTCACCCTGACCATTTCCTCTGGTTTAGTCACTACACTCCCATTTTCTTCCCTAACCCCGTACATTACCTTCCTACTCTGTCTGCTCCTAACTGACTTAAAGAACATGGCGGAACAAGTCTCGTTGTGTTCTAAAAAGCCACTATGTGCACGCTCCAGGAAAGCTCGAGCCTTCTGCTCCTGCAGCTCCCTAAGCTGCGCCTTCAGGGCTGTGGATCTCTCCCAGTCAATCGACCCGCCGAGATTGCCTGCCTCGTACTCGAGTTCGATTAACCTGTTTGGGCTGCAGGGGCAGTATTGAGTAGCCAGATAAAAGGTGCCCATTTCAAACGGCCTCGTACTCAATTCTTGCTCGTACAATATGCATATTATTATTACTATTGGATAGAAAACACTCTCTAGTTTCTAAAACCGTTTGAATTATATCTGTGAGTAAAACAGAACTCATTTGGCACAAACTTCCTGACCAGGAAGTGGAAAGTCTGAAATCGAGGCTCTGTTCTACTTCCTGCCTATAAATGGGCATGATACGTATTAGTATACATGCACTTCATACACCTTCCCCTGGATGTCAAGAGGCGGTGAGAGAAGAAATTGAGTGTTTATCTTGGTCTGAAGTGGAATACAAGCTCTTTGTATGACGTGTCACCCATTTCCTGTTTTCTGGAGAGCGCGAGGAGGCACCTGGATTTGCCTTCTGATAAGCTGCCGTTATGGACGACTAATATCTCCGGCTTTGATTTTATTTGATACATGTGACCATATCATCGTAAAGTATGTTTTTTCAATATAGTTTAATCAGATTATTGAAATTTTTTCGGGAGTTTTGCCGTGTTCCGTTCTCTTCCGTTTGTTGACATGGAGAGATTCGTGCCACTTGGCTAGTGTGCTTGCTAAATCGAGAGGGAAAGAGGCCGTTCTAAATCCAAACAACGATTGTTCTTGACAAAGGACACCTTGTACAACATTCTGATGAAAGATCTGCAAAAGTAGGAAACATTTTATGATGCTATTTCATATATCTGTCGTACATGTGAACTAGTCGTCGGCGCCCAGCTTTTGGGTACTCTTTTGGGTACTCTAGCTATACCGAAGCTGGATGTCGTAATGAAGTTATTTTTAGAATTCTAACACGGCGATTTCATTAAGAACTAATGGATCTATCATTTCCTATACAACATGTATTTTTTAGTTATGTTTATGAATAGCTATTTGGTCAGAATATGTGTGTCAGAAAAAGTGTCAGAAAAATATCCGGACGTTGTGGGAAAAAGTAGCTACAATAACACAATGTATAACCACTGATTTCAGCTCTAAATATGCACATTTTCGAACAAAACATAAGTGTATGTATAACCTGATGTTATAGGACTGTCATCTGATGAAGAATATCAAGGTTAGTCAAAAATGATATATCTTTTACTGGTTTGTTACGATCGCTAACCTTTGCTACTGGGAAATGGCTTGTGTTTCTGGCTATTGTGGTAAGCTAATATAACGCTATATTGTGTTTTCGCTGTAAAACACTTAATAAATCGGAAATATTGGCTGGAATCACAAGATGCCTGTCTTTCATTTGCTGTACACTATGTATTTTTCAGAAATGTTTTATGATGAGTATTTAGGTATTTGGCGTTGGTGTCTGTAATTATTCTGTCTGCTTTCGGTGCAATTTCTGATTGTAGCTGCAATGTAAACTATGATTTAAACCTGAAATATGCACATTTTTCGAACAAAACATAGATTTATTGAATAACATGTTATAAGACTGTCATCTGATGAAGTTGTTTCTTGGTTAGTTTGGTTGGCTCTTGGTTAGTTAGGTTGGCTTTGTGCATGCTACCTGTGCTGTGAAAAATGTCTGTCCTTTTTTGTATTTGGTGGTGAGCTAACATAAATATACGTGCTGTTTTCGCTGTAAAACATTTTAAAAATCGGACATGTTGGCTGGATTCACAAGATGTGTACCTTTCATATGCTGTATTGGACTTTGGACTTGTTAATGTGTGAAAGTTAAATATTTAAAAAAAATATCTTTTGAATTTCGCGCCCTGCACTTGAGCTGGCTGTTGTCATAAGTGTACCGACACCGGGCTGCAGCCATAAGAAGTTAACCTTTGGGTACGATCCACCTCCCTCCTTTCCTCCCTTTTTTTCCTCTTGCAATATCCTATAATAAAAGCCCTAATCCTTACCTTTACTATATCCCACCACTCTAACACCCCCTCACACATGGGCCGGAGGCCTTCAAGCCTCCGAAACACCACTGTAACGTCCTTGACAAAAGCTTGCTCCTCCAGTACATCCCGGTCTAACTTCCAGTACCCCCTACCGAAGAGGCAGACTGGCGACCCCACCTGCAGGAACACCCCGTCGTGGTCCGAAAAGAAAACAGGCAACAGCCGCCCAGACATCTGACCCAAAGACCTGGATACAAAAATGTAGTCAAGCCTCCGCGCAACCCCCCTGGAGTTGCGCCATGTAGGACCGCCCATTGCCGGAGTAGTGTGCAGGCCACCATCAACCAGACCATGGCAAGCCATTAGCCCGGTGATGGCGCCTGCACTGCTATCCCCTCCTACCACTAAATCTATATTAAAATCCCCTCCTATCACCAAGTGACTATTTGTTACACACAGGGGCGCCAGACAGTCCACCATCTCCTTCCTGTCTTCCGCCACCTGTGGCCCATACACCCCAAATAACCTATATCTAAAATCCCTATATTTGACATCTACCCCCAAAACCCTCCCCTGCATCACAACAAAAGTGCCCTCTACTTTTACCTCCCTATTCCCAAACAAAATCCCCACCCCCGTTGAGTGAACCCCACCTACACTCCAAAAAGACTCCCCCTTATCCCACTCCCTCCTAAACCTTTCAACCCCCTTCATCCCTCAGGTGAACCTCCTGTAAAAAACAAACATCAAAACCAACCCCCTCTAAAAAAACAAAAACCGCCCTCCTCTTAACAAAATCCCTTAAACCCCTTACATTTAAAGTACACAAATGTAACATAAGGTTATATTATAACAATAAATAACACAACTAAACATCACTTCCAACAACTAAACCCCAAACCAACAAAAAAACAGGAGGCTCACCCGATGCTCCCCTGCTCCATCTCATCCGGCAGGGACGTCTTCTCCTCTCCCGACGCCCCCCCCGTCCTCCTCCATCTCGCCAAACCAGGATGCGGGCAGTGTGTTAGGCCTCTGAGTGCCCTGCATCCTGGGTTGTCCACCACCCAGCTTCTCCACTTCCCTTGGCTCACTGCAGAAAAAAGGGGACACTGCATCCTCATAAAGGGACTGCGACCCCCCAGGCGACCACTCCTGAGCCACACTTGGGGGATCCAGTTCCCCCAGCAGTCCAGAGCCTGAGGTAACCAATGAGGCCCCCGAGGTAACCAATGAGGCCACTGAGGTTTCCCCCGCCTCACCTCCCTTTTTTCCCATTGGTCGCTTGGCCTCCCCCACCGCTCTCCCTCTTGTCTTCCTTGGAGCGATCCCTCCTCTTTCCCTTCTTCTTCGGTGTGGGCGGCAATGAGGAGACTACGCCCCCCCCCCCCACCCCCCCGCCAGCTCCTCCAACATCCCCCTTATCTCCTCCACCAGAGCGCTCGATGTGTCACTATCCCCCCACCCCTTTACCCCCTCTTCCCTTTCCACCTCTCCCTCTGTTCCTGTTGCCGCGCTGTTCTCCACCTTCTTTCTCTCCTCTGTCACCTTCTCCTGCCTCTCCACTCTGTTGTCTCCTTCCGCTTTGTGCCCCTCCTCTCCTTCTGCTCCGTCCTTGTCGCCCTTTTTCTCCTTTTCTCTCGGTGCCTCTTTCGCCTCCTCCTCCTTCCTTATGGTCTTTCCTTCTGGGCCCGATCCGGTATCCGGGACCCCTCTTCCTCTTCTTCCCCCATCCCCTGCTCCCCCTCCAGCTGCAGGCGCGTACGACCTCTGACGAGCCGGGCAATCCCGCCACAGGTGCGCTGATGAACCACACCCGTGGCACGCCTTGGGCTCGTCGCAGTCCTTGGCCTCGTGCTCACCCGACCCACAGAATCTACACTTCCTTCTACTGCACGAGGCCAAGACATGACCGTAGGCCATACACCGCCTGCAAAAAGGAGGCTGACGGGCATAATATAATGTTCCCCTGTCAGCCCCCAGGGAGAATATCGCAGGAGGATGGAGGTAGCCACCCACACCCTTTGGGTCCTCCCTGAGCAAAGCCTGGAACCCACTCCTCCCGTTCCAGAAGCCCAGGGAGTCCCTGAGGAGCCTCGCTGAGGAGATATTGTCCAATTACCTCCCCAGAAAGGCCCTCACCTCTTCATCCTTTACATGGGGGTTATACATATTCACGGTGACCACCCTGAAATTGTTTTTAGCCAGGCTGGTCACCTCGTAATGGCCCAACGGCTTTTCCTTTCCCACCTCTCTTGCCCTCTTCAGCACTTCTTCGTGTTTTTCCTCTTTGTGGAAAGTCACATCGTAGGCCTCCTCCATTGGATTCGCTTGGAGGCACAGAACATCTTTCACCTCCACCTTCATGGTCCCAATCAAAATCGTTCTTCCAAAAGTCTCCCTCCCAAAAGGTTCCACCTCCTTGTTCCTCCAAGCGAATCGCACCGTATTCGCTAATCCAATACCTGGCATTTTGGTTGCTGAGTTGCGTGCCATTCTACACAAAAGAAAGACACTCTCCCACGAAAAAAAGCTCTCTATCACAGAAGCCACTTGTGAGAAAAAAAACGTAAATTGAAAATTTTCCTCACCCAAAAACAAAGCACAGATACTCACAGACCAATGGACATCTGTAAAGGTGTCTGCATGGAGAGAGTCTCTTCCATGAATGGGGAAGTGGTGTATTTATCCTATGACACAGCGGGCCCAGGTGTTTCCCATGTAGCTGACGACCCTCCCAACTCCGCCCACCGGCATCCTAATAAGGAAACAAGAACAAAGAGCGAATACGGCAGACAGAGTGGGAGGGTTGTCACAACAGCCTCAATTCGTCAGGGCATGGACTCTACAAGGTGTTGAAAGAATTCTATAGGGATGCTGGCCCATGTTAACTCCAATGCTTCCCACAGTTGTCTCAAGTTTGCTTAAATCTTTCATCTTGCCCATTCACACCCTGAATAGCACACACACACAATCCATGTCTCAATTGTCTCAAGGCTTAAAAATGCTTCTTTAATCATCTACACTGATTAAAGTGGATTTAACAGGCGACATCAATAAGTGATCATAGCTTTCAGCTGATCAGGCTATGTCTTTCTGTTTTGTACACTCAGTGGATGTACTTTGTGTGTGTATATATATATATATATATATATATATGTTTAGTTTTTTTGTCCGATAGTTTTTTGACTTTGTGCACATTTTGTTACGTTAGAGTCTTATTCTAAAATAGATTAAATTCAAAAGATAGAATTTGTAGATAATTGGCCCTCTTTCTGGGACTCACCCACAAACAGGACCAAGCCTGGCCTATTGAGGAGTGACGGACTCCACCCTAGCTGGAGGGGTGCTCTCATCTTATCTACGAACATAGACAGGGCTCTAACTCCCCTAGCTCCACAATGAAATAGGGTACAGGCCAGGCAGCAGGCTGTTAGCCAGCCTGCCAGCATAGTGGATTCTGCCACTAGCACAGTCAGTGTAGTCAGCTCAGCTATCCCCATTGAGACCGTGTCTGTGCCTCGACCTAGGTTGGGCAAAACTAAACATGGTGGTGTTCGCTTTAGCAATCTCACTGGAATGAATACCTCCTCCATTCCTGCCATTATTGAAAGAGATTGTGATACCTCACATCTCAAAATAGGGCTACTTAATGTTAGATCCCTCACTTCCAAGGCAGTTATAGTCAATGAACTAATCACTGATCATAATCTTGATGTGATTGGCGTGACTGAAACATGGCTTAAGCCTGATGAATTGTTAAATTGTTAAGTGTTAAATGAGGCCTCACCTCCTGGTTACACTAGTGACCATATCCCCCGCGCATCCCGCAAAGGCGGAGGTGTTGCTAACATTTGCGATAGCAAATTTCAATTTATTTTCGTCTTTTGAGCTTCTAGTCATGAAATCTATGAGGCCTACTCAATCACTTTTTATAGCTAGTTTTGAGGCCTACTCAATCACTTTTTATAGCTCTGGACCTAGTTTTGTCCCATGGAATAAATGTTGTGCATCTTAATGTTTTTCCTCATAATCCTGGACTATCGGACCACCATTTTATTACGTTTGCAATTGCAACAAATAATCTGCTCAGACCCCAACCAAGGATCATCGAAAGTCGTGCTATAAATTCTCAGACAACCCAAAGATTCCCTTATGCACTTCTAGACTCCCTCTGCCTACCCAAGGACGTCAGAGGACAAAAATCAGTTAACCTGTTATGGCTGCAAGGGGCAGTATTGAGTAGCCAGTTAAATAGTGCCCATTTCAAACGGCCTCGTACTCAATTCTTGCTCGTACAATATGCATATTATTATTACTATTGGATAGAAAACACTCTCTAGTTTCTAAAACCGTTTGAATTATTTCTCTGAGTGAAACAGAACTCATTCTGCAGCACTTTTCCTGACCAGGAAGTGGAATGTCAGAAATATATGCTCTGTTCAACTTCCTGCCTATACATGGTCATGATACGTAAGAGTCTACGTACACTTCATACGCCTTCCTCTGGGTGTCAAGAGGCTGTGAGAGAAGAAATTTTGTGTTTATCTTCATCTGAATTGGAATACAAGCTCACCCCTAAAAACTAAAAACATTTGTCATAAGAAACTAACTCCCTGGTATACAGAAAATACCCGAGCTCTGAAGCAAGCTTCCAGAAAATTGGAACGGAAATGGCGCCACACCAAACTGGAAGTCTTCCGACTAGCTTGGAAAGATAGTACCGTGCAGTAACGAAGAGCCCTCACTGCTGCTCGATCACCCTATTTTTCCAACTTAATTGAGGAAAATAAGAACAATCCAAAATGTATTTTTGATACTGTCGCAAAGCTAACTAAAAAGCAGCATTCCCCAAGAGAGGATGGCTTTCACTTCAGCAGTGATAAATTCATGCATGAACTTCTTTGAGGAAAAGATCATGATCATTAGAAAGCAAATTACGGACTCCTCTTTAAATCTGCGTATTCCTCCAAAGCTCAGTTGTCCTGAGTCTGCACAACTCTGCCAGGACCTAGGATCAAGGGAGACACTCAAGTGTTTTAGTACTATATCTCTTGACACAATGATGAAAATAATCATGGCCTCTAAACCTTCAAGCTGCATACTGGACCCTATTCCAACTAAACTACTGAAAGAGCTGCTTCCTGTGCTTGGCCCTCCTATGTTGAACATAATAAGCGGCTCTCTATCCATCGGATGTGTACCAAACTCACTAAAAGTGGCAGTAATAAAGCCTCTCTTGAAAAAGCCAAACCTTGACCCTGAAAATATAAAAAACTATCGGCCTACATCGAATCTCCCATTCCTCTCAAAAAATTTGAAAAAGCTGTTGCGCAGCAACTCACTGCCTTCCTGAAGACAAACAATATATACAAAATGTTTTAGACCCCATCATAGCATTGAGACTGCACTTGTGAAGGTGGTAAATTACCTTTTAATGGCGTCAGACCAAGGCTCTGCATCTGTCCTTGTGCTCCTAGACCTTAGTGCTGCTTTTGATACCATCGATCACCACATTCTTTTGGAGAGATTGGACACCCAAATTGGCCTACACAGACAAGTTCTGGCCTGGTTTAGATCTTATCTGTCGGAAAGATATCAGTTTGTCTCTGTGGATGGTCCTCTGACAAATCAACTGTAAATTTCGGTATTCCTCAAGGTTCCGTTTTAGGACCACTATTGTTTTCACTATATATTTTACCTCTTGGGGATGTCATTCGAAAACATAATGTTAACTTTCACTGCAATGCGGATGACACACAGCTGTACATTTCAATGAAACATGGTGAAGCCCCCAAATGCCCTCGCTGGAAGCCTGTGTTTAAGACATAAGGAAGTGGATGGCTGAAAATGTTCTACTTTTAAACTCAGACAAGAGATCTTCTGTTGAATCTGACAATTAATCTTGATGGTTGTACAGTCGTCTCAAATAAAACTGTGAAGGACTTCGGCGTTACTCTGGACCCTGATCTCTCTTTTGACAAACATATCAAGACTGTTTCAAGGACAGCTTTTCCAGCAACGTAACATTGCGAAAATCTGACATTTTCTGTCCAAAAAGGATGCAGAAAATTGTATCCATGCTTTTGTCACTTCTAGGTTAGACTACTGCAATGCTCTACTTTCCAGCTACCCGGATAAAGCACTAAATAAACTTCAGTTAGTGCTAAATACGGCTGCTAGAATCTTGACTAGAACCAAAAAATGTGATCATATTACTCCAGTGCTAGCCTCTCTACACTGGCTTCCTGTTAAGGCAAGGGCTGATTTCAAGGTTTTACTGCTATCCTACAAAGCATTACACGGGCTTGCTCCTACCTATCTTTACGATTTGGTCCTGCCGTACATACCTACACGTACACTACGGTCACAAGACGCAGGCCTCCTAATTTCCCCTAGAGTTTCTAAGCAAATAGCTGGAAGCAGGGCTATAGAGGCAGCTCCTATAGAGCTCCATTTTTATGGAATGGTCTGCCTACCCAATGTGAGAGACGCAGACTCAGTCTCAACCCTTAAGTCTTTATTGAAGACTCATCTCTTCAGGTGTCCTATGATTCAGTGTAGTCTGGCCCAGGAGTGTGAAGGTGAACGGAAAGGCACTGGAGCAACGAACCGCCCTTGCTGTCTCTGCCTGGCCGGTTCCCCTCTCTCCACTGGGATTCTCTGCCTCTAACCCTATTACAGAGGCTGAGTCACTGGCTTACTGGTACTCTTTCATGCCGTCCCTAGGAGGGGTGCGTCACTTGAGTGGGTTGAGTCACTGATGTGGTCTTCCTGTCTGGGTTGGCGCCCCCCCTTGGGTTGTGCCGTGGCGGAGATCTTTGTGGGCTATATTCGGCCTTGTCTCAGGATGGTAAATTGGTGGTTGAAGATATCCCTCAAGTGGTGTGGGGGCTGTGCTTTGGCAAAGTGGGTGGGGTTATATCCTTCCTGTTTGGTCCTGTCCGGGGGTATCATCGGATGGGGCCACAGTGTCTCCTGACCCCTCCTTTCTCAGCTTCCAGTATTTATGCTGCAGTAGTTTATGTGTCGGGGGGCTAGGGTCAGTCTGTTATATCTGGAGTATTTCTCCTGTCTTATCCGGTGTCCTGTGTGAATTTAAGTATGCTCTCTCTAATTCTCTCTTTCTCTCTTTCTCTCTCTCGGAGGACCTGAGCCCTAGGACCATGCCTCAGGACTACCTGGCATGATGACTCCTTGCTGTCCCCAGTCCACCTGGCCGTGCTGCTGCTCCAGTTTCAACTGTTCTGCCTGCGGCTATGGAACCCTGACCTGTTCACCGGACGTGCTACCTGTCCCAGACCTGCTTTTTTCAACTCTCTAGAGGCAGCAGGAGCGGTAGAGATACTCTCAATGATCGGCTATGAAAAGCCAACTGACATTTACTCCTGAGGTACTGACCTGTTGCACCCTCGACAACTACTGTGATTATTACCATGCTGGTCATTGATGAACATTTGAACTTCTGTTATAATCTCCACCCGGCACAGCCAGAAGAGGACTGGCCACCCCTCATAGCCTGGTTCCTCTCTAGGTTTCTTCCTAGGTTTTAGCCTTTCTAAGGAGTTAACACCTGCATTGTTTTTCAGTGCCAGAGACTGGGAGACTAGTCAGGATCGAGGGAAAGATGAATGGAGCAAAGTACAGAGAGATCCTTGATAAAAAACCTGCTCCAGAGCACTCAGGACCTTCCAACAGGAAAACGACCCTAAGCAAACAGCCAAGACAATGCAGGAGTGGCTTCGGGACAAGTCTCTGAATGTCATTGAGTCGCCAGCCAGAACCCAGACTTGAACCCGATCGAACATCTCTGGAGAGACCTGAAAATAGCTGTGCAGCGACGCTCCCCATCCAACCTGACACCTGCTTGAGAGGATCTGCAGAGAAGAATGGGAAATACTCCCCAAATACAGGTGTGCCAAGCTTGTAGAGTCATACAGAAGAAGACGTGAGGCTGTAATCGCTGCTAAAGTTGCTTCAACAAAGTACTGAGTAAAGGGTCTGAATACTTATGTAAATGTGATATTTTTATAAAAAAATATAGAAAAACCCTTGAATGAGTAGGTGTGTCCAAATTCCTGACTGGTACATATATATATATACACACACACACGCACACACGCACACACGCACACACTGATCAAAAGTATAAACGCAACATGTAAAGTGTTGGTCCCACGTTTCATGTGGTGAAATAAAAGATCACATCTGATGAAACTGAGGAGTATTTCTGTCTGTAATAAAGCTCTTTTGTGTGGAAAAACTAATTCTGATTGGCTGGGCCTGGCTGCGCCCCTGCCTAGTCGTGAAATCCATAGATTAGGGCCTCATTTATTTATTTCAATTGACTGATATCCTTATATGAGCTGTAACTCAATAAAATCATTTAAATTGTTGCTTGTTGTATTTATATTTTTGTTCAGTAATATGTTAATATATATTCCGGACTACGACATTCGTTCTGATATTTCTTCATTTCTTTCTGTACATTTTTGGGATTTGTGTGTATTGGTTTGTATTATTAGGTACTGTATACTGTACTGTTGAAGCTAGAAATGCACCTGCGAGAACCTGAAAATATGTGTACGCAACCAAGAAAATTTGATTTGAGCTCTCTCTCTGTGTGTGTGTGTGTGTGTTGTTTGATCAGTCTCTGTGTGTGGGAACGACATTAACGACCCTCACATACACTGCATGAAGCACACAAAGACAGACACACATAGACACACTGCTACCCACCCACCCACAGTAAACCACAAGGAGAAATCACAGGTCAGCAGTACTGTGGTTCACCTTTAACCCAAACACAGCAATTATGGAGCTTTCAGAGGTGGAATTGAGTAATGATGTTAAACCTTGTCATATATAAGTCATATATAATAATATTCTGTGTGTGTTTACTTGGAGAAAGAGAGAAATAGCTAGAGAGAGAGAGAGAGCGAGAGAGAGAGAGAGAGAGAGAGAGAGAGAGAGAGAGACTAGGTCATACATTAGCCTGTAATTTGTGGGTTTGCTTCTGGAACCCATATCACACCCACTCACAAGCGGTCCTTATCTCATAAGACGGGAGGGGAAGATACAGGCGCATGCATGCACGCACGCACGCACACACACACACACACACACACAAACACACACACACAAACAGATAATGGGGTACAGCGTCAGCCTAGTTACTGGCCTTCTGATTGGTCTGTCCCCTTAAGTTTCTGCTAACTGGTAACTAACAATATGTATTCACTTCCTCCCATAATAACAAGGTTCTTCAATTTTGGCTATTGGAATTTGCAGGTTTTTGTTCTTGCCCAGCACTAAAACACCAGCACTAAAACACCTGATCAAGGTCCAAACTAAAGACTGTGATTAATGTAGTTAATCAGACTTAGGTTGACCAGGCTTATTATTGTTTGGTATTAGCTAAGGATCAGATAGAGACTGTGCTGATGTTACTGGGTGGATCACAAGACAAGATAAGAAAAAAGAACAGAAAACAGTGCGTGTGACCTGAACTGCTCTCTACCCCACACAGACCGTTATTACTAACCACCAGTTCAATGACCCTCCAGTCTCAGCCCCAGCCCCAGTCCATAACCATAAAAAGCCCAAACAGGAGTCAACACACCCTAAGTTCCCAGGACCAGCATGGGAGACCACTGACTGAGGTCCCAAAACAGGAAATTCACAGATTAAGGGAAAGTGCACTGTAGGCCTGTGTCCTTGAGGTTACAGTGTTCACCCTGAGATTGGAGGGTTGGGGTTTCCATTCCCTGGTCGAGTCATCCTATGACTGAAAACAGGGCCGATGCCTCTCTGTTTAGCACTCAGATGGATTGGGGGTAAGGCCCTGAGATAAACTAACATCCTGTCCAGGGGTTGTAATTGTACCTCAAGCTGCCTAACGCTACAGAAACAGGAGATAGGCTCCTGCCCTATGGGCCGTTCTGGCTCAGACGAAATTACATCTTTCCAATACAGATTAAGTATTCTGAGGGGAACCCACAGTGCAGTTTTCCTTTATCTGCAACTACTTGAGTTGGGACCTGAGTCAGAGTGAGACTAGAGGGCCGGAGGATGGGGGAAAGGGGCTGAACCTTTCATATAAGTACTGGGGTTATTAGAGTAGGTGCTTGGCATGGAGAGAACTATCAGATACATAAATATCAGTGGACATTATTCAACAGAGTGCATGGTCATATGAATGAATTATAGATGGACAACAGTCAGGGTTTTGTTCCAGAGTGGGATTTGATGTCAAGAGGGGCGGCTGATAACGAAGAAAGTGAGTCGAATGGAGAGATGGTGATGAAAGTGAGTCGAATAGAGAGATGGTGATGAAATGGTGCTCCTCCTCTACTTCTCCTTTCCTCCTCCATCGCAAGAGAAGGGTGGTAAAGTTGCCCGTAATGCAACATCTAAACTTTGGAAAGAGACAGGGAGATGTTGCAAGCTGAGCTTTTCCCTGTGATATGGACAGGCTGGTGAAAGAAACGGTGTATGTGTGCGTGTGATAGTTTGGGTGATATACTGTACGGTGGAATATCGCTCTTGACCCCTGCTCCAGTGGTGCGCCGTGTGAGGCTTGTAAAGTTAAATGGGTCAGATCTAACACGCACACGCCCTCACATGATCCCAGAAGCTTTATAGCATTTCAATCACGGCAGTCGTAAAACATCAATGAGTGATTCACCAATGAGAGATGAGCTTTCAGCACCCTGGATGACCAGTGTGTGTGTGTGTGTGTGTGTGTGTGTGTGTGTGTGTGTGTGTGTGTGTGTGTGTGTGTGTGTGTGTGACCACCAGCTTGTCTCCCAGTAGCGCATCTGCCTGGAAACTGACAATACACTCTTATCTTCATTCCCATCTCTCCATTCAACTCCACTCCCTCCTCACCATCCCTCCTTTCTACACATTTTATTCGTTACTATCATTCCCTTTGACATCAAATCCCACTCTTGATCAAATTCCTGACTGTAGTCCATCAATAATATATCCCTCTGACCACACTCTGTTGAATATTTAACTCTGACAGTCATGTATAATAACAGTTAACTGTGTGTCAGGCTGCCTCTCAAACCGTTGTAACGCTCCAGGCCTGCAAGCCTACACGCTCTGCTTCATTTCTTCTCTCCCTGGCACTTAAAACCTGTTTGGGATAGGGGGCAGTATTTTCACGTCCGGATGAAAAGCGTGCCCAAAGTAAACTGCCTGCTACTCAGGCCCAGAGGCTAGGATATGCATATAATTGGTAGATTTGGATAGAAAACACTCTATAGTTTCTAAAACTGTTAAAACAATGTCTGTGAGTATAACATAACTTATTTGGAAGGTGAAACCCTGAGGACAAACCATCCAGGGGGGAATTATTTTTAGGTGACTGTTTTCAATTGGTTTTCTATTGGGAACCTATATTTCTGTGGCACTTGGTTGCAGTTCCTATTGCTTCCACTAGATGTCAACAGTCTTTAGAAATTGGTTGATGTTTTTCTTTAGAGAAATTAAGAAGTATGGCTATTCAGAACGAGGGTCCACCCGAGTGGATGCGTTTTGATGCGCGCTCCAGGTCACGCGCTTCATGTTGTTTTTATCCAGTATTGAACAAAGTTTATCCCATCTTAAATTTGATAGATTATTGACGTTTTAAAATACCTAAAGTTGGATTAGGAAAGTTGTTTGAAATGTTTGGAGAGCATTTACAGGTAACTTATTAGATATTTTGTAGTCATGCTGGGTGAGTTGGAACCGGTGTTTTTCTGAATCAAATTCGCCAAAGAAATTGACATTTTGGAGATATAACGACAGAATTAATCGAACAAAAGGACCATTTGTGATGTTTATGGGACATATGGGAGTGCCAAGAGAAGAAGTTCTTCAAAGGTAAGGCATGAATTATATCGTTATTTCTGAGTTTTGTGTCGCGCCTGGCGGGTTGAAATGTGATTGTCATGTGTTTGTTTGATGGGGTGCTGTCCTCAGATAATCGCATGGTTTGCTTTCGCCGTAAAGCCTTTTTGAAATCTGACACGGTGGCTAGATTAACAAGAAGTTAAGCTTTAATTTGGTGTATTGCACTTGTATGAAAGTTAAATACTGTGTGCCTCCCTTAGTCTTTTCTGGACTTGGGGATTGTGAAGAAACCTCTGGTGCCATGTCTTGTGGGGTATGCATGGGTGTCAGAGCTGTGTTCTAGGAGTTTAACCTTTCTGGCGCAGGCGTTCCGCTAGCGATCCACTTCGACAACATCTGGTGAAATTGCAGAGCGCCAAATTCAAAAACAGAAATAGTCATAATAAACATTCATAAAAATTACAAGTGTTATACATCGGCTTAAAGATTAACTTCTTGTTAATCCAGCCACTTTGTCAGATTTCAAAAAGGCTTTACGGCGAAAGCATACCATGCGATAATCTGAGGACAGTGCCCCGCTTACAAAAGCATACAAACAAGAAGAAGTTAAGAAGACAGAGCAGCGCTTTATTATGGAAAGATTTCTCCCCATTTTAGCTACTGTTGTAAGCATGACGATGACAGTTTACAATTCAGGGTTAATCCAAGACCTTTAGTCACCTCAACTTGATACATTTCCACATTATTCATGACAAGATTTTGTAGAGGTTTAGGGTTTAGTGAATGATTTGTCCCAAATACAATACTTTTCATTTTTGAAATATTTAGGACTAACTTATTCCTTGCCACCCTATCTGAAACTTTTTCTAACTGCAAAGCCAGTGGCATGTTGTTAGTGTTGATTGAAAAAAGTAAGGGGCCTAGACAGCTGCCCTGGGGAATTCCTGATTCTACCTGGATTATGTTGGAGAGGCTTCCATTAAAGAACACCCTTTGTGATCTGTTAGACAGGTAACTGTTTATCCACAATATAGCAGGGGGTGTAAAGCCATAACACATGCATTTTTCCAGCAGCAGACAATTATCGATAATGTCAAAAGATGCACTTGAAGTCTAACAAAACAGCCCCCACAAACTTTTGATCATCAATTTCACTCAGCCAATCATCAGCCATTTGTGTAAGTGTTGTGTTTGTTTAATGTCCTTCACTATAAGCGTACAGAAAGTCTGTTTGTTTACCGTAAAATAGAATTGTATCTGGTCAAACACACATTTTTAACAAAAGTTTACTAAGGGGTGGTAACAGGCTGATTGGTTTGCGTAAAGAGGGCAGTAGCGGAATTACTTTTAGCGGAATTACTTTTTCTTCCCTCCAGGCCTGAGGGCACATGTAACGACTTTCTTCCTGGGGTGAAGTAGAGGACCAAAATGCAGCGCGGTTAGTGTTCAACATGTTTAATTTGAACATAAATGGTGAACACTTACAACAATACAAAAACAACAAATGTGAAAGTCGAGACAGTCCTATCTGGTGCAGAACACAAACACAGAGACAGGAAACAAACACCCACCAAATCCCAACACAAAACAAGCCTCCTATATGAGTCTCAATCAGAGACAACGACTACCATCTGTCTCTGATTGAGAACCCACACTAGGCTGACATAGAAACAGACAAACTAGACACACAACATAGAATTCCCACCCAGCTCACGTCCTGACCAACTAAACACATACAAAACAACAGAAAACAGGTCAGGAACGTGACAGAACCCCCCCCTCAAGGTGCGAACTCCGGGCGCACCCCTAAAACTCAAGGGGAGGGTCTGGGTGGGCATCTGTCCGCGGTGGCGGCTCCGGCGGTGGACGAGGGCACCACTCCACCATTGTCTTTGTCCACCTCCTTAGCGTCCCTTGAGTGGCGACCCTCGCCCCCGACCATGGTCCAGGAACCTTCACCAACTCCCCTCTACAATAGAGGAGACAACTCAGGACAGAGAGGTAGTTCAGGACAAAGAGGTAGCTCAGGACAGAGAGGTAGCCCAGGACAGAGAGGTAGCTCAGGACAGAGGGACAACTCTGGACTAGTGGCAGCTCCGGACTGAGTGGCAGCTCCGGACTGAGTGGCAGCTCCGGACTGAGTGGCAGCTCCGGACTGAGTGGCAGCTCATGACTGGAGGGCAGCTCATGACTGGAGGGCAGCTCATGACTGGAGGGCAGCTCATGACTGGAGGGCAGCTCATGACTGAAGGGCAGCTCATGACTGAAGGGCAGCTCATGACTGAAGGGCAGCTCATGACTGGAGGGCAGCTCATGACTGGAGGGCAGCTCATGACTGAAGGGCAGCTCATGACTGAAGGGCAGCTCATGACTGAAGGGCAGCTCATGACTGAAGGGCAGCTCATGACTGTAGGGCAGCTCTGGCAGCTCCTGACTGGCTGGCGTCTCTGGCAGCTCCTGACTGGCTGGCGTCTCTGGCAGCTCCTGACTGGCTGGCGTCTCTGGCAGCTCCTGACTGGCTGGCGTCTCTGGCAGCTCCTGACTGGCTGGCGTCTCTGGCAGCTCCTGACTGGCTGGCGGCTCTGGCAGCTCCTGACTGGCTGGCGGCTCTGGCAGCTCCTGACTGACGGACGGCTCTAGCGGCTCCTGACTGACGGACGGCTCTAATGGCTCGGGACAGACGGGCGGCTCTAATGGCTCGTGGCAGACGGATGACTCAGATGGCGCTGGGCAGACGGATGGCTCAGACGGCGCTGGGCAGACGGATGGCTCAGATGGCGCTGGGCAGACGGATGGCTCAGATGGCGCTGGGCAGACGGATGGCTCAGACGGCGCTGGGCAGACGGATGGCTCAGACGGCGCTGGGCAGACGGATGGCTCAGACGGCGCTGGGCAGACGGACAGTTCAGACGGCGTTGGGCAGACGGGCAGTTCAGGCGCCGCTGGGCAGACGGCAGACTCTGGCCGGCTGAGACGCACTATAGGCCTGATGCGTGGTGCCGGAACTGGAGGTACCGGGCTGAGGGCACGCACCTCAGGGCGAGTGCGGGGAGGAGGAACAGGGCTCTGGAGATGCACTGGAAGCCTGGTGCGTGGTGTAGGCACTGGTGGTACTGGTCTGGGGCGGGAAGGTGGCGCCGGATATACCGGACCGTGAAGGAGGACACGCGCTCTTGAGCACCGAGCCTCTCCAACCTTACCAGGTTGAATGGTCCCCGTAGCCCTGCCAGTGCGGCGAGGTGGAACAACCCGCACTGGGCTATGCAGGCGAACCGGGGACACCACCTGTAAGGCTGGTGCCATGTACGCCGGCCCGAGGAGATGTACTGGAGGCCAGATACGTTGGGCCGGCTTCATGACATCCAGCTCGATGCCCAACCTAGCCCTCCCAGTGCGGCAAGGTGGAATAGCCCGCACTGGGCTAAGCACGCGTACTGGGGACACCGTGCGCTTTACCGCATAACACGGTGTCTGACCAGTACGACGCCCTCTCACTCCACGGTAAGCCCGGGGAGTTGGCTCAGGTATCCAACCTGGCTTCGCCACACTCCCCTTAAGCCCCCCCCCAAGAAATTTTTGGGTGAGCCTCTCGGGCTTCCAGCCTCTCTTACGTGCTGCCTCCTCAATCCACCGCTCCTGGGTTGTGGCTGCCTCCTTCTCCTCCCGAGAGCAGCGATTCTCTCCCACCTTTGCCCAGGGTCCTTTTCCGTTTATGATTTCCTCCCATGACCATTCCTCCTGGTACCGCTGCTGCTGTTGCTGCTGCCCGTTGCCACGCTGCTTGGTCCGGGTTTGGTGGGTGTTTCTGTAACGACTTTCTTCCTGGGGTGAAGTAGAGGACCAAAATGCAGCGCGGTTAGTGTTCAACATGTTTAATTTGAACATAAATGGTGAACACTTACAACAATACAAAACAGGTCAGGAACGTGACAGCACACACTTTCTAATAGGCTTAAATTGAAGATATGGCAAATAGGAGTGGCAATATCGTCCGCTATTATCCTCAGTAATTTTCCATCCAATTTGTCAGACCCCGGTGGCTTGTCATTGTTGATAGAATTCAAGATGACAATGCTTGGCTTTCATAATTTGATTAGTCCTACTTGGATGTGTAGTGTCAGCGTTTCTTGCTGGCATGTCATGCCTAAATTTGCTAATCTTGCCAACATTAAAATCCTTAAAATAATTGGCAATATCATTGGGTTTTGTGATGAATGAGCCATCTGATTCAATGAAAGATGGAGGTAAGTTTGCCCTTTTGCCCAAATTTTTACTTAAAGTGCTCCAGAGCTTTTTACTATCATTCTTTATATAATTTATATTTGTTTCATAGTATAGTTTCTTCTTCATTTTAGTCAGTTTAGTCACATGATTTCTCAATTTGCTGTATGTTTGCCAATCGGTTGTGCAGCCAAACTTATTTGCCATTCCTTTTGCCTATTCCCTCTCAACCATACAGTTTTTTAATTCCTCATCAATCCATGGGGATTTAACAGTTTTTACAGTCATTTTCTTAATGGGTGCATGCTTATTGGTAACTGGTTGCTCCTCATTATACAACACTGACAAACAAATATTCTTTAAATCAACAACATAGGAATGACAAAAAAAATATGTTGTATGACCGCTTATACATTATATTATGTCAGCCTTAAGAACTTTGGTTTTCCTAGATATGTCAACTAAACTCAGCAAAAAAAGAAAAGTCCCTTTATCAGGACCCTGTCTTTCAAAGATAATTCGTAAAAACCCAAATAACTTCACAGATCTTCATTGTAAAGGGTTTAAACACTGTTTCCCATGAACCATAAACAATTAATGAACATGAACCTGTGGAACGGTCATTAAGACACTAACAGCTTACAGACGGTAGGCAATTAAGGTCACAGTTATGACAACTTAGGACACTAAAGAGGCCTTTCTACTGACTCTGAAAAACACCAAAAGAAAGATGCCCAGGATCTCTGTTCATCTGCGTCAACGTGCCTTAGGCATGCTGCAAGGAGGCATGAGGACTGCAGATGTGGCCAGGGCAATAAATTGAAATCCGTAGCTGTCCATACTGTGAGACGCCTAAGACAGCGCTACAGCGAGACAGGACAGACAGCTGATCGTCCTCGCAGTGGCAGACCACGTGTAACAACACCTGCACAGGATTGGTACATCCAAACATCACACCTGCGGGACAGGTACAGGATGGCAACAACAACTGCCCGAGTTACACCAGGAACGCACAATCCCTCCATCAGTGCTCAGACTGTCCGCAATAGGCTGAGAGAGGCTGGACTGAGGGCTTGTAGGCCTGTTGTAAGGCAGGTCCTCACCAGACATCACCGGAAACAACGTCGCCTATGGGCACAAACCCACTGACGCTGGACAAGACAGGACTGGCAAAAGGTGCTCTTCACTGACGAGTCGCGGTTTTGTCTCACCAAGGGTGATGGTCTGATTTGTGTTTATCGTCGAAGGAATGAGCGTTACACCGAGGCCTGTAATCTGGAGCGGGATTGATTTGGAGGTGGAGGGTCCGTCATGGTCTGGAGGTGTGTCAGTTCATCATTGGACTGAGCTTGTCATTGCAGGCAATCTCAATGCTGTGCGTTACAGGGAAGACATCCACCTCCCTCATGTTGTACCCTTCCTGCAGACTCATCCTGACATGACCCTCCAGCATGACAATGCCACCAGCCATACTGCTCGTTCTGTGCGTGATTTCCTGCAAGACAGGAATGTCAGTGTTCTGCCATGGCCAGCGAGGATCCCGGATCTCAATCCCATTGAGCACGTCTGGGACCTGTTGGATCGGAGGGTGAGGGCTAGGGCCATTCCCCCCAGAAATGTCCAGGAACTTGCAGGTGCCTTGGTGGAAGAGTGGGGTAACATCTCACAGAAAGAACTGGAAAATCTGGTGCAGTACATGAGGATAAGATGCACTGCAGTACTAAATGCATCTGGTGGCCACACCAGATACTGACTGTTACTTTTGACCCCCCTTTTGTTCAGGGACACATTATTCCATTCTGTTAGTCACATGTCTGTGGATCTTGTTCAGTTTATGTCTCAGTTGTTGAATCTTGTTATGGTCATACAAATATTTACACATGTTAAGTTTGCTGAAAATAAACACAGTTGACAGTGAGAGGACGTTTTCTTTTTTTGCTGAGTTTGTAGTGTGATCACTACATCTGATGGATATGGATACTGCTTCAAAGCTAATTTCTGCAGCATTAGTACAGATGTGATCAATACATGTTGATGATTTCATTCCTGTGCTGTTTGTAACTACCCTGGTAGGTTGACTGATAACCTGAACCAGGTTGCAGGCACTGGTTACAGTTTTTTTTTTTTTTTTGAGTGGGCAGCTTAATGAAAACCAGCCAGTATTTACATCACCCAGAAAATATACCTCTCTGTTGATATCACATACATTATCAAGCCTTTCACACATGTTATCCAGATACTCACAGTTAGCAATTGGTGGTCTATAGCAGCTTCCCACAGGAATGGGATTTAGGTTAGGGAGATGAACCTGTAGCCATATTGCTTCAACAGTTTTTAACATGAGATCCTCTCTAAGCTTTACATGAATGTGGTTCTGAATATAAACAGCAACACCTCCACCATTGGCATTTCTGTCTTTTCTGTTGATGTTATAACCATGTATTGCTACCACTGTACATTTGCTGAAGTATTATGACAACTCAGCAACACAATGGTAGGGATTAACTGAGCTGGGCTTGGGTCATTGATAAGTCATTGTCTCATCGCAGCCTTATAATGCTGTGAAAAGGCCCAGGAACCCAAATTAGTCAGGTGGATCCCATCCTTCTTATAAAACCTGTCTTGTTTCCAAAAGGTATCAAAATTGTCAACAAAAGTTACACCCATTGAGCTGCAATAATCATGTAGCCAGTTGTGGAGAGAAAGAATCCTGCTAAAGTGTTCAATGCCACGATTCAGAGAGGGCACAGGGCCAGATATAATGGATATTTTAATAGCAGAGAATCAATCAACTCTTTAAAATCCAGTTTCAACTGTTCAGAGCTGCCCTTCAGAATGTCATTAAAACCCATATGGACTAAAATAGCATAAATTTCCATGTCCTTGCGTAGAACATTCTGGAGGAGCTTAGTAATGTCATTTACTCAAGGTCTGGTATAGGATATTGTTTTAGCACCAGGAACAGTCACGTTTTTTTACCATGGAGCTGCCCCAAATCAAGGCTGGTGAGAAGGATGAGGAAATCCCCTGGCGAACTTTAGGCAACACCGGCCAGTCGGACAATGACAAGGCAGAGATTCATCCAACAAGCTCAAATGCCGTCCAGCCACCGGCATAGTAAAAGTAAACATTCCACTCAACGTTTTCCCCCCAGTTTCTTACGTAGGCTGGCGACCTGCTTGATCAAGGAAGCCACTTCAATCCTATAATCCTTGGCAAGCAAACAATTGCCACATTGGAACTCCGAGTGATCCAGTTTGTCCCGAAACAAAGCGTAGTAGATACAGCTCCTACAGAGCTGGAACTGTTCATGTACTTCTCCAGACAAAGAGGGCTCCATTGCTAAACTTATCTGGGACTAACTTTGTTAGCTTGATGGCTAGCAGCTCAGCGGCTCTGTCAAGCAGGCTTCAACCTGTATATTTACCACGATTCTAGGACAAGAAATAGCAGTCCTAGCTGTTAAAAGCTATGTCGCGGAATCTATGCAAAAACAAGTTCAGCATTTATATTTAACAAATATTGGTTGTTTTAGTCAAAAACAACAACCCGAGTGTGTCCAGTGATGTTTCTGATTTACCCTATAAGTTCCACACACCTGGTTTCACACTTGACTAAATCAGTCATTGATTACAGAGGAAGGGTGAAAAACATCAGAAATTCACCCCTTCCAGGAGTGTTGAAGGATAATGCTGTAAACCAGAGCTATAACTGTCATCTGAGCTGTGTTCAGAATGATGGAAACACTGGATCATTAGAATCATCAGAACCTTCCTCTGTTTCAACATTAAACATAAGACGCCTGGAAACACACTGCCTTTGATTCCAGTGTCCTGGGTCAGGGTTAAAAATGCCCACAGCTAGCTTGTGTGTGTGTGTGTGTGTGTGTGTGTGTGTGTGTGTGTGTGTGTGTGTGTGTGTGTGTGTGTGTGTGTGTGTGTGTGTGTGTGTGTGTGTGTGTGTGTGTGTGTGTGTGTGTTCTCTGAGCTTAGCAGCAGTTAATGAGATCAGGGTGAATGTTACCTAGGAGGAGGCTTTTGATTAAATATGTTCAGAGCGAGACAGAGAGAGACATAGGGGGTGGGGGAGAAATAGGATAGGGAAGGGGATAGAGAATGATAGATAGCAATGGGAAAATGAGAGATCGAGACAAGGGAAGGAGAAAGAGAGAAAGTGTAAGAAAGAAAAGAAAGAATGCTTAGGGAGAAAGAGAGAGAGGTCGGGGAGAATGGTGAGAGAGATTGGAAGAGTAGAGATAGAGAGGAGGGGTGATGGAGTAGAGAGAGGGAAAGAGAGAGTGATAGTAAAGGGCAGAAGAGCGTGAGAGAGGAAGTGGAGGAGATACAGAGAAAGAAAGAGAGAGTGAAAGAGAGAGTGAAAGAGTGACAGGCGAGAGCAGTAGTGAGGACATTCATGTTTAAACACAGGAAAGGAAAAGTCAGCTTTACTAAAAAAAGAGAAGGGCAGATAGATAAAGCTGTTTCACACACAGCCAGATATACAGACTCACACGCCACTCTCATTAAGCACACACACACACACACACACACACACACACACACACACACACACACACACACACACACACACACACACACACACACACAGCTTCTAGTGTAGTTTGTTCTAATAATGTGTAGTTGAATGATTGGAATGTAGTGTGTTTCATAAACCCGCAAGGGAGTGTTGGATCATAGTTTTATCTTCATCATCTCTTTAACTCTAATACTTTAATACTAATTACTGCACATAGGCTTCACTGAGCTAATGACTGGGAGTTTAATTAAGCCTGCGAGGAGAGAGAGAGAGAGAGGGATAAAGAGAGAAAGAAAAGGAGGGAAAGACAACACTAGAACGAGAGAGCTATACATTTTGTTTTGTAACCTCATTTGCAATCCTAAACTATTTCACAGATGTATGTTTGTAGGCTTGCTTTATGTCTGAGTTTATCTAATAAGGATTTAAACTAAGATTACCGGTACGACACTAAGACATCACTGTTACAGGAATGACACACGTGACCTCTAATCAACCTATCATGAGCAGGTGACCAGGGAGACACCTAACTGAAAAAATACAAAATGCTCTCTTATTCTCCATCTCTCTCTCGCTGTTGCATTCTCAACCATTATCTCTCATCTGTCTCTTACACACACAGTGGGAGCAACAAACACACACACACAGCCTTATTTCATGATGCTGTCAGCAGATGGGCAGAAGCAAGAGGAATCACACACACACACACACAGTCACATTTCAGACTGCTGTCAGACAAAGGTGTGAGGGAACACAGGATGGATTCTCCTCTCTCTCATTTCATCACACTGCCACGACACCCCTATTTACCTCTCCCATCCATCTCCCAATATGTGTATCTCGCTGTCCTATGTGTGTGCGTGGGTTTGTGTGTGTGCAGGCCTTGTCCAAACCCTACAGTATATAAGGCTGTGGCGGTCGTGAAACTTTGTCAGCCTGTTATTGTCATGCAAAACACTGCCAGCCTCATGGTAATTGACCGCTAATGAACATAAATCCGTTTAGCATCTCCACTCATACAAGCCACTGATGTGAGCCTTTTTGGAACATCTACATTTAAAAAGTCTAAATCAATTTAATATACACCATCTCAATAATAATTTATTTTAAGCAGGTCTAAAGAAACATGATATTAAAAAAATGTCCTTCAGAAGAACAGAATATGAGTTGACCTACTGTATGTTATCCTATCTGGCTATGCACCATTCCTCAAGCTGTAGTCTTGTTTATTTAGCAGACAAGATATACTTATAAGTCCGGTGCCATTATTTTATATGATATGATTTTATAGTAAAAATTATGTAATTGAACTTAGCTAAATAAAAAATAATTTTTCCAATGTCGAGAGGAAAAGTGATCATTTGAATCAGGTCCTATACGCTAGATTTAGTGTTAATTGGCAACTTTAGTTGTGAATGATACCAACCTTAGAATGTCTTAGAAATCAAAACATATATGGGCCGCATAATGTGACTATAGGTTATTGATGATTTAAGAAAGTTGCAAAAAAAACTTGCCTCGGGCTTAACTATGTTTAACTGTTACCTGATTAACTTGTAACATGTAACAATTAACTCATTAGGATCTGGGTCATCACAAGAGCAGTTCTTTAAAGAGTTACCATCTCCCGAATTAAACTCTAAACCGTCTTTACCTATCACGTCTATAAACAGTCAACTTATTAATCATAACCTCGTATCATATCATCATTCTGAACAGTCGTACCTTCCTTGCATCTGCAAAAACTCGAACCTTACTTATGATTCAGTACTACACAAACTGGATATTTATTTATTTACTAGCTAATTAAATGGGAACACAGGATAAACATACACACTTTGCACCGGTTACTGACTGGAGAATTAATACGCTGAAAACAGGTCCATAGCAAAATGACAACAACATGGCTGCTTGTTAAAGAAGAGATGGAGAGGGAGACAGATAGGGACAGAGACACTTAACATTGGTACATTCGGAAACTACTCTCACTTGCATTAACCATATACTTTACACACGAACCGCCGCCCGCTTTGAGTAAGAAATCATGAATGTATTTACATGAAATGCCTGGGTTGCCGGGGATCTCTCGATGGACAGGGCAGCCTTGGAAAGGGGGTTGGGCCTTTTTGCGGCAAGCTTGTAAGGCTCTGATTGTCCAAAATGGTTCCATCAAGTCCTCTACTGTTGTCCTTCTTTGTAGTTCATTTTACATCCATTCGCTCTTGAAGATGCTTCTTTGAAGATAGGCTAGCCAGCCTTATCGATGGTTCCCCAGAGGGGTGATGCATAATATGATGGTTTGAGCAGAGTATCCGATGGTCCTCCTTAAATTCACTTTCGAAGATACTTAACCTGTCTCACCCCCCCCCGTTCCGCTAGCGGAACTCCTCCCACATTCCACTGAAAAGGCAGAGCGCGAAATTCAAAAAATATTTTTTTAGAAATATTTAACTTTCACACATTAACAAGTCCAATACAGCTAATGAAAGATACACATATTGTGAATCCAGCCAACATGTCCGATTTTTTAAATGTTTTACAGGGAAAACACAATATATATTTATGTTAGCTCACCAACAAATAGAAAAAAGCACAGACATTTTTCACAGCACAGGTAGCAAAATCAAAATCAACCAAACTAACCTAGAACAAACCAAAGAAACCAAGAAACAACTCAATCAGATGACAGTCTTATAACATGTTATACAATAAATCTATGTTTTGTTCGAAAAATGTGCATATTTCAGGTATAAATCATAGTTTACATTGCGGCTACAATCAGAAATTGCACCGAAAGCAGCCAGAATAATTACAGACACCAACGTGACATACCGAAATACTCATCATAAAACATTTCTGAAAAATACATGGTGTATAGCAAATTAAAGACAAAGATCTTGTGAATACAGCCAATATTTCAGATTTTCTAAGTGTTTTACAGCGAAAACACAATATAGCATTATATTAGCTTACTACAATAGCCTACCACACAACCGCATTCATTCATCAAGGCACGTTAGCGATAGCAATAGGCACGTTAGCGTTAGCGAATAAACCAGCAAAAGATATTAAATTTCACTAACCTTCATAAACCTTCCTCAGATGACAGTCCTGTAACATCAGGTTATACATACACTTATGTTTTGTTCGAAAATGTGCATATTTAGAGCTGAAATCCGTGGTTATACAACGTAGCATAACGTAGCATAACGTGCTAACGTAGCATCTTTTTCCCAGAATGTGCAGATATTTCTATTAGACTCTCACCTATTCTGACCAAATAGCTATTCATAAACATTACAAAAAAATACATGTTGTATAGGAAACGATAGATCCATTAGTTCTTAATGCAATCGCAGTGTTAGAATTCTAAAAATATCTTCATTACGACATAAGACTTAGTTATGGTAAGGGAATAACCAAAACCTGAGCGCAAAGCTACTATTACACAGTTCGACAGATATATGAAATAGCATCACAAAATGGTTCCTACTTTTGCTGATCTTCTATCAGAATGTTGTACAATGGGTCCTTTGTCCAGAACCGTCTTTGTTTGGATTCAGAACGTTCTTTTTCCCTCTTGAATTAGCAAGCACACTGGCCATGCGGCGCTAAGCTCTCCAACGTCAACAAAGTCAAACAACGCAACACGCCTAACGTCCCGAATAAATTTCAATAATCTAATGAAACTATATTGAAAAAACATACTTTAGGATGATATTGTAACATGTATCAAATAAATTCAAAGCCGGAGCTCATATTCGCCCATAACGACAGGTTTCCAGTAGGCAATAGCAGGTCCCCCCACGCGCCTTGCAGACAACAGAAAATGGGGGACACGTTGTTCCAAGAGGGCTCATTCAACATCAGACAGAGATAATCAACTCCTTTTTCCTCTCACTTCCTCTTGACATCCAGGGGAAGGTGTATGACGTGCAAGTATAGTCATACGTATCATGCCCATTTATAGGCAGCGACTTGAACACAGCATCGATTTCAGACTTTCCACTTCCTGGTCACAAAGTGTGCTGCCAAATGAGTTGTGTTTGACCCACAGACAAAATTCAAACGGTTTTAGAAACTAGAGAGTGTTTCTATCCAATAGTAATAATAATATGCATATTGTACGAGCAAGAATTGAGTACGAGGCCGTTTAAATTTTGAACGATTTTCCCCAAAAGTGAAAACAGCACCCCCTATCCTCAACAGGTTTTTAACTTAGGACAGCTAATCAGCCGTACCATTGATTGTCCGGGAGTTGAGTTTATCGTCTCCACCTCGTGTTGAGATTCAAAGTTCAAACCATTTTAAACGTACAGCCGCAGCTTCACATTTTTCTTGTCTGATATGTTAATTTCTTAACCCATCATGTATACAGTTGGCAGGAAAGGGTGGTTCTGGCAGGCTGACACGCTCTCTGACCTCACTCAGGGGCAATTACTATTCACTGTACAAAGTTATAAAAAACAATTATCTCTTATAGCTTCTCAAAATACATCCCTCTCTTAACAAAAACTTTATTACATGTTTAATGACATCATAAAATAACCAACAAATGATATTAGTGTTCTATAGATCGCCTCTGACCATTCACTGCATTCTATTTTAGAAATATTGTTCCAGTATTCGCTTTTGAACGCGTTACATGATGACCAGACCGCACGCCCGAGTGCTTCTGTGTGCACCATTGCGCACATGTTGATTTTGTCCCTCCACACCAGACTGATCAGGACACACGGGTTGAAATATCAAAACTAACTCTGAACCAATTATATTAATTTGGGGACAGTTTGAAAAGCATTCAACATTTATGGCAATTTAGCTAGCTAACTTGCTGTTGCTAGCTAATTTGTCCTGGGATATAAATATTGGATTGTTATTTTACCTGAAATGCCACAACCCACCGGAGTGTGGACATCAGTTCATCTTTCAATCACCCAAGTGAGTAAATGCTCCTAAAAACCATTGAGGAGATGGGAAAGGCAGGACTTGCATCGCGTTGAGCGTCACAAATAGAACCAAGTTCTATTTTAGAACCTGGCCACGCAGATGATCGCTGACGCGCGCGAGCAGTGTGGGTGCAATGATTGAATAACATGTATGTGTAAATGTATTTAGGGCACGTCCGGTCTGGTCAGCATGTTAGAGTTTCCACAGGGAGAAGTCTGTTGAAACAAACAGTATTCCTTTGGAGAATCTTGGAGAGGGAGTACTTCTCCCTTGATTTACAACAGGACGTGAGTTGTTAATCCCCACTAGTTCTTTCCTTCTACCCTCTACAGTTGAGAGGGGGTCTGATAAGTTATTTATTGCAAACCTTTTCTGACCTATTTGGATTCTTGTGGACAGTCATGACAGTAGGCTACTCAATGCATCATTACTTAATGTATCAACCATTGTTTGAGGAGCATGCAGCCTCTCGCTGGGCAACAGGTGATATTACGCCCAACTCTGTATGCCATGGGCTCTCCAACCCTGTTCCTGCAGCTACCCAATGCTTAATTTGGGAAACCAAGTGAAATCTGTTCGAGAACATTGATAGTATCATGTTTTCACAAATACAAATTCCCTATAATCGTAGGCTAACTGTAAGCTGCCCTGCACAATCAATGAAATAGTGTCGCCCAGGCCTATATGTTCTCTCCAAGAATCATGTATAGAACGTTTGGAGCATAGCATAAGGTAACCAGTCCACCCAGTATGCATAATAATAAAGTCAACACTCAAAGGCGATTACTAGAATTCGTTTTGAGTAAAGGCTAGACCAGTTCTTTACCAAAGACATCTTAAATCCGTTTTAAAAAAAAATGCTTTTCTGCCATGCGTAATATGCAATAGGCTATGTATTGTATAAAGGCACAATCATTATTTTAATTCAAGATAGATTTTTGGGGGGCTCATACAATGCATTTGGAAAGTATTCAGACCTGTTGAATTATTAAACATTTTGTTACGTTACAGCCTTATTATAAAATGGATTAAATATTTTTTCCCCTCATCAATCTACACACAATACCCCATAATGACAAAGCAAAAACAGGAAGTATTACATTTACATAAGTATTCAGACCCTTTACTCAGTACTTTGTTGAAACACCTTTGGCAGTGATTACAGCCGAGTCTTTTTGGGTATGATGCTACAAGCTTGGTACACCTGTACATGGGGAGTTTCTCCCATTCTTCTCTGCTGATCCTCTCAAGCTCTGTCAGGTTGGATGGGGAGCATCGCTAGACAGCTATTTTCAGATAACTCCAGAGATGTTCGATCGGGTTCATGTCCGGGCTCTGGCTGGCCCACTCAAGGACATTCAGAGACTTGTTCCGAAGCCACTCCTGCGTTGTTTTGGCTGTGTGCTTAGGGTTGTTGTCCTGTTAGAAGGTGAACCTTCACCCCTGTCTGAGGTCCTGAGCGCTCTGGAACAGGTTTTAATCAAGGATCTCTTTGTACTTTGCTCCGTTCATCTTTGCCTCAATCCTGACTGGTCTCCCAGTCCCTGCCGCTGAAAAACCTCCACACAGCATGATGCTGCCACCAAAATGCTTCACCGTAGGGATGGTGCCTGGTTTCCTCCAGATGTGACACTTGGAATTTAGGCCAAAGAGTTCTATCTTGGTTTCGTCAGACCAGAGAATCTTGTTCTCATGGTCTGAGAGTCCTTTAGGTGCCTTTTGGTAAACTCTAAGCGGGCTGTCATGTGCCTTTAACTGAGGAGTGGCTTCCATCTGGCCACTCTACCATAAAGGCCTGATTGGTGGAGTGCTCTAGATATGTTTGCACTTCTAGAAAGTTCTCCCATTTCCACAGAGGAACTCTGGAGCTCTGTCAGAGTGACCATCGGGTTCTTGGTCACCTCCCTGATCAAGGCCCTTCTCCCCCAATTGCTCAGTTTGGCTGGGCAGCCAACTCTAGGAAGAGTCTTGGTGCTTCCAAACTTCTTCCATTTAAGAATGATGGAGCCCACTTTGTTCTTGGGGACCTTCAATGCTGCAGGCATTTTTTTTGGTACCCTTCCCCAGATCTGTGCATCGACACAATCCTGTCTCGGAGCTCTACGGACAATTCCTTTGACCTCATGGCTTGGTTTTTGCTCTGACATGCACTGCAAAGCGTGGGACCATATATAGACAGGTGTGTGCCTTTCCAAATCATGTCCAATCAACTGAATGTACCACAGGTGGACTCCAATCATGTTGTAGAAACATCTCAAGGATGATCAATGGAAACAGGATGCACCTGAACTCAATTGCAAGTCTCAAAGCAAAGGGTCTGAATACTTATGTAAATTAGGTATTTCTGTTTTTTAATTGTAATAGATTCGCAAAAATGTCTAAAAACCTGTTTTTGGTTTGGATTTTCCAGGATTGTTTGTAGATTGATGAGAAAAAATACAATTTAATCAGTTTTAGAATAAGGCTGTAACGTAACAAAATGTGGAAAAACTCAAGGGGTCTGAATAGTTTTTTGAAAGCACTGTGTATAGGCCTATGCATATGTATAAGCTCTTAGATGCGTATGGGAGTTTTTAATTAATCATCACCTCTGAAAGTGCTGTCCATTTCGTTGTTAGGCTTTAAAACAACATCCACAACAACCATAGTTTTACACTATTGTTGAACTTCTTTCTTCAATTTGGTCATTCTAAGCGAGGTGAGTTTTAAAAGCATGATGCTGTTTTTAAAATGTGATTGACATTGATGTCAAAGTGGTTAGAGGGACAATAGAGCCCTGAGTACCAGGCCATTAGCTACCTAATGGTTGTTAGCGAGTTGGATAGAACCAATGCATGTCCAGAGCGCATGAAAGGAAATGACCGTGACTCACCAGTCATGTGGAATTTGAATGCGGTCATGACTCATGACTTCCAGTAATATGGTCACCGCAACAGCCCTGCATTGCACTTACTTCCTTTTTCAAATGAGACCTCTACTGAAGCTCAACATTTAAAGTGGAACTGACAGCGTTTTAGCAACATGAAATCTTACTCAAATCTCTTCATATACACACCCAGGAAGGGTGACAGTCGAGCGACTTTAGATCATTAGAACGCATTCGCCAAAAGCCTCAAAATACACCTGAAATTATTTAGTATTATTAGTCCTCTTACATTTGGGAACTTTACAGTCCTTTTGATCAAACAACCTTGATAAGGTAGTCTCTCTCTCCCTCAGTTGCCTTTGCATATCAACAACAACAAGATTAACAACTAATGCTAGCCAGAGCGAGATGAGCTAAAATCTAACGAGGGAACATTAGATAAACCCTCTCAGGTAGTTGGCCGTCAAAATTGCACTGAGAAACGATGGGGAGTAGTAGCATGCTCGTCCTTCTACAGCTTGCCTGCCAATGCATGCTTGTCCCAATCCACATTTGACAACTGAGTGGGAACTTGTCTGCCTGGCCGACCATTTGATCGATGCCAAATACATTTGATTGACAACTAAGAGATATGCGAATTGTGGATAACAAAACAGTCGTTCAAGTTCAGCATATCTAGCTAGCAAAACTATTCACATTTCTTGCCAAATAACACCTTAATCTCTAGCTGTAGCCACCGAAAGACGATGTGAGGGGAAAAAGCCAGTCACTCACCCACTCCTCCAATGACATGACATCCTCCCAGCTCCATGTTTTTTGCTGCTAAATAAATATCAAGCGACATAAATAGATATTGTAGCCCAGGGCTGTCAAACTCAATCAATGCACGGGCCATATTGAAAAAACTACAAATTCGCAGGCCAGACATTTGTTTTTACAAAAAAAACGTGCAACTGCGACACAAACTGGCCATTGATTTTATTTTATTTTTTATATAGCCCTTTATAATGTTCACTTATGTACATAGGATGCTGTATATAGCATTGTAACATATTACACTGAACCAAAATATGAACAAAACATGTAACAATTTCAAAGATTTTGCTGAGATACAGTTCATATAAGGAAATCAGTCAATTGAAATAAATGCATTAGGCCCCAATCTATGGATTTCACATGACTGGGCAAAAGCGTAACCATGGGTGGGCCAGGGAAGGCATAGGCCCACCTACTTTGGAGCCAGGCCCACCCACTGGGAGCCAGGCCCAGCCAATCAGAATGAGTTTTCCCCACAGAAGGGCTTTATTACAGATAGAAATACTCCTCAGATAGAAATACACCTTGCACTGCAAGGATCACTTAATGGGTGCATGCTTATTAGCAACTGGTTGCTCCTCATTATACAACACTGACCAACAAATATTCTTTATTTCAACAACATAGAAACATATTGTATGACCGCTTGTACATTATATTATGCTCAGCCTTAAGAACTTTGGTTTTCCTAGATATGTCAACTAAACTCAGCAAAAAAAGAAAAGTCCCTTTTTCAGAACGCTGTCTTTCAAAGAAAATTTGTAAAAATCCAAATAACTTCACAGATCTTCATTGTAAAGGGTTTAAACACTGTTTCCCATGAACCATAAACAATTAATGAACATGCACCTGTGGAACGGTCATTAAGACACTAACAGCTTACAGACGGTAGGCAATTAAGGTCACAGTTATGAAAACTTAGGACACTAAAGAGGCCTTTCTACTGACTCTGAAAAAACACCAAAAGAAAGATGCCCAGGATCTCTGCTCATCTGCGTCAACGTGCCTTAGGCATGCTGCAAGGAGGCATGAGGACTGCAGATGTGGCCAGGGCAATAAATTGCAATGTCCGTACTGTGAGACGCCTAAGACAGTGCTACAGTGAGGACGGACAGCTGATCGTCCTCGCAGTGGCAGACCACGTGTAACAACACCTGCACAGGATCGGTACATCCAAACATCACACCTGCGGGACAGGTACAGGATGGCAACAACAACTGCCCGAGTTACACCAGGAACGCACAATCCCTCCATCAGTGCTCAGACTGTCCGCAATAGGCTGAGAGAGGCTGGACTGAGGGCTTGTAGGCCTGTTGTAAGGCAGGTCCTCACCAGACATCACCGGAAACAACGTCACCTATGGGCACAAACCCACTGTCGCTGTACCAGACAGGACTGGCAAAAGGTGCTCTTCACTGACGAGTCGCGGTTTTGTCTCACCAAGGGTGATGGTCTGATTTGCATTTATCGTCGAAGGAATGAGCGTTACACCGAGGCATGTAATCTGGAGCGGGGATTGATTTGGAGGTGGAGGGTCCGTCATGGTCTGGAGGTGTGTCAGAGCATCATTGGACTGAGTTTGTCATTGCAGGCAATCTCAACGCCGTGCGTTACAGGGAAGACATCCTCCTCCTTCATGTTGTACCCTTCCTGCAGACTCATCCTGACATTACCCTCCAGCATGACAATGCCACCAGCCATACTGCTCGTTCTGTGCGTGATTTCCTGCAAGACAGGAATGTCAGTGTTCTGCCATGGCCAGCGAAGAGCCCGGATCTCAATCCCATTGAGCACGTCTGGGACCTGTTGGATCGGAGGGGGAGGGCTAGGGCCATTCCCCCCAGGAATGTCCGGGAACTTGCAGGTGCCTTGGTGGAAGAGTGGAGTAACATCTCACAGCAAGAACTGGCAAATCTGGTTCAGTCCATGAGGAGGAGATGCACTGGAGTACTTAAAGCAGCTAGTGACTGTTACTTTTGATTTTGACGCCCCCTTTCTTCAGGGAAACATTATTCAATTTCTGTTAGTCACATGTCTGTGGAACTTGCTCAGTTTATGTCTCAGTTGTTGAATCTTGTTATGTTCATACAAATATTTACACATGTTAAGTTTGCTTAAAATGACATGACAACAGCCAGTGAAAGTGCAGGGTGCCAAATTCAAACAGAAATCTCATAATTAAAATTCCTCAAACATACATGTATCTTATATAATTTTAAAGGTAATCTTGTTGTTAATCCCACCAAAGTGTCCGATTTCAAATATGCTTTACAGTGAAAGCACCACAAACGATTATGTTAAGTCACCACAAAATCACAGAAAAACACAGCCATTTTTCCAGCCAAAGACAGGAGTCACAAAAAGCAGAAATAGAGATAAAATTAATCACTAACCTTTGATGATCCTCATCAGATGACACTCATAGGACTTCATGTTACACAGTACATGTATGTTTTGTTCGATAAAGTTCATATTTATATCCAAAAATCTTAGTTTACATTGGTGTGTTATGTTCAGTAATGTTTTGCCTCCAAAACATCCGGTGATTTTGCAGAGAGCCACATCAATTTACAGAAATACTCATAATAAACATTGATGAAAGATACATGTTTTACATAGAATTATAGATACACTTGTTCTTAATGCAACCGCTGTGTCAGATTTCAAAAGAACTTTACGGCAAAAGCACACCATGCTATAATCCTAGTACAGCGCTCAGAGCCCAAACAAGCCATACAGATATCCGCCATGTTGTGGAGTCAACAGAAGTCAGAAATAGTATTATAAATATTCACTTACCTTTGATGATCTTCATCAGAATGCACTCCCAGGAATCCCAGTTCCACAATAAATGTTTGTTTTGTTCGATAACGTCCGTAATTTATGTCCAAATACCTCCTTTTTGTTCACGCGTTTAGTTCCAAAATTCAAATTGATGGTGCAAAAGTCAGACGAAAAGTCAAAAAATTCCATTACAGTTCGTAGAAACATGTCAAATAATGTATAGAATCAATCTTTAGGATGTTTTTAACATAAATCTTCAATAATGTTTCAACCGGAGAATTCCGTTGTCTTCAGAAATGCGATGGAACGCAGGTCGCTCTCACGGGAGCGCGCGTTATCAACTCATGCCAGACACCTGACTCAAAGAGCTCTCCTTCCCTCATTCTACACAGTAGAAGCATCAAACAAGGTTCTAAAGACTGTTGACATCTAGTGGAAGCCTTAGGAAGTGCAATATAACCCCAAAGACACTGTATATTGGATAGGCAAACCTACAAACCTCAGAATTCCCACCTAGTTGGATTTTGTCTCAGGTATTTGCCTGCCATATGAGTTCTGTTATACTCACAGACATCATTCAAACAGTTTTAGAAACTTCAGAGTGTTTTCTATCCAAATCTATCCAAATATACTAATCATTTGCATATCTTAGCTTTTGGGACTGAGTAGCAGGCAGTTTACTCTGGGCACCTTATTCATCCAAGCTACTCAATACTGCCCCCAGCCATAAGAAGTTAAACATAAGAATGAGTGTGACAAAGAGCTCTTATAGGACGAGGGCACAAATAATAATATTATAAAAATCAATAATTTTGCTCTTTATTTAGCCATCTTACATATAAAACCTTATTTGTTCATCAAAAATTGTGAATAACTCACCACAGGTTAATGAGAAGGGTGTGCTTAAAAGGATGCACATAACTCTGCAATGTTGGGTTGTATTGGAGAGAGTCTCAGTTTTTTTCCACACACAGTCTGTGCCTGTATTTCGTTTTCATGCTAGTGAGGGCTGAGAATCCACTCTCACATAGGTACGTGGTTGCAAAGAGCATCAGTGTCTTAACAGTGCGATTTGCCAAGGCAGGATACTCTGAGAGCAGCCCAATCCAGAAATCTTTGAGTGGCTTCTGATTAAATTCAATTTTCACAGAACCGCTTGATACAATTTCGATGAGGCTCTCTTGTTCAGATATCGGTAAGTGGACTGGAGGCAGGGCATGAAAGGGATAACGAATACAGTTGTTTGTGTCATTCGTTTCGGGAAAGTGCCTGCGTAATTGCGCACCCAACTCACTCAGGTGCTTCTCTATATCACATTTGACATTGTCCGGAAGCTTGAGTTCATTTAAACACAAAAAATCATACAATGATGGAAAGACCTGTGTGTTGTCCTTGTTAATGCAGACAGGAGAAGAGCTCCAACTTCTTAATCATAGCCTCAACTTTGTCCTGCACGTTGTATATAGTTGTGGAGAGTCCCGGTAATCCTAGATTCAGATCATTCAGGCGAGAAAAAACATCACCCAGATAGGCCAGTCGTGTGAGAAACTCATCATCATGTAAGCGGTCAGACAAGTGAAAATGATGGTGAGTAAAGAAAACTTTAAGCTTGTCTCTCAATTTACAAAAAAACAAAATATTTTGCCCCTTGATAACCAGCGCACTTCTGTATGTTGAAAAGCGTTACATGGTCGCTGCCCATATCATTGCATAGTGCAGAAAATACACGAGAGTTCAGGGGCCTTGCTTTAACAAAGTTAACCATTTTCACTGTAGTGTCCAAAACGTCTTTCAAGCTGTCAGGCATTCCCTTGGCAGCAATAGCTTCTCGGTGGATGCTGCAGTGTACCCAAGTGGCGTCAGGAGCAACTGCTTGCACATGCGTTACCACTCCATTATGTCTCCCTGTCATGGCTTTTGCGCCATCAGTACAGATACCAACACATCTTGACCGCCAAAGTCCATTAGATGTCACAAAGCTGTCCAGTACCTTAAAAATATCCTCTCCTTTTGTCCTGGTTTCCAGTGATTTGCAGAAGAGGATGTCTTCCTTAATTGACCCCCATAAACGTAACTGTTATGCTGGTGAATGAGGACCCAAAAGCGACTTAATAGAAACAGAGTCTTTATTCCAGTCTTAACAAAACACGATACTCCTGGATATATCTTAGGTAAATCCAAAACAGGAAAACTGAAATCCTCTCGTCAGTAGAGAGGAACGACTGGAGACGCGACCACAGACTGCAGGTCGCTTCGGGAAGGCACAGGCCGTAGCTGACATAGACACCTGCTCACACGCAGCATCTGAAGAAGGCAAAAACACGACAGGGCGGAACAAGGACACAGAACAGCAAACATCAAACAAGGATCCGACAAGGACAGAAGCGGAAAACAGAGGGAGAAATAGGGACTCTAATCAGAGGGCAAAATAGGGGACAGGTGTGAAAGAGTAAATGAGGTAGTTAGGAGAATGAGGAACAGCTGGGAGCAGGAACGGAACGATAGAGAGAGAGAGCGAGAGAGGGAGAGAGGGAGGGGGAGAGAGAGGGATAGAAAGAGGAAAAGAACCTAATAAGACCAGCAGAGGGAAACGAATAGAAGGGAAGCACAGGGACAAGACATGATAATCAATGACAAAACATGACAGTAACGGACATATACCAGAAGCTGTGCCAGGCCTGCCACGTCTGTTGACTCATCCAGCTGTATCGTATAGAATTCACTGGCTTATATGCGAAGCAGTAATTGTTTCAAACCATCTCCTGCCATGTCACCGGTGTGTCGTGAACCAGTGTTGTTTGATGAAGGCATTGTCTGTATAGTTTTTGGGCCTTTTCCCCCAGCATTGTCCCAGCCATATCCACGGCAGCAGGAAGAATTAAGTCCTCCACAATAGTATGGGGCTTGCCTGTCCTAGCCACTCGGTAGTTCACCATATATTCTAGCCCCTTCTTATTAATGGTATCTTTTGCTTTTATACATGTCTTACTACTCTAAAGTCATCTTAATTCTCGCTCAAAAAACTCTCGTGGCTTATTTTTCAAATGGGCAAGTTTCGTTTCTAAATGTCTGCGCAAGAGTGAAGGTTTCATCGAGTTGTGAAATAGTACTTTTGCACATTTAACACACTGTGGATGAGGAAAGGCACTACTCCCAATATAAGTGAACCCCAAATCAATGTATTTCTCATCATATTTGCGCCTCTTCGATGGTCCAACGTCCCTGTCTGTTGTTCGGTGCTTTCCTGGGTAAGGGGGCAGTAGCTCTTAGGCTGCATCAGATTCACAACTGTCAGTGTCCATGCTAGCTGGGCTAACAACGAATGTAGAATTACTGATGCTAGCATTGGATGTGATCGTGGAAGCAGAACAACTTGTGTCGTTGACAGTAGAGCTAGTACAGCTGGTATATGTCTCTATGGACGCAGGCCTTACTTTTTATAACCATTTATCAATTTTTGAACAAAAGGAATGAGCAGCAGCTACGTTTGGCTACGTACGGACCGTTAGTGGAATTCCCGCGAGAGAGTAATGGTTAATGTGATTTGATGTTAATTATTTGACTATGCTACCTGTATTTGACATTGTGTTGTTATTTCGCTGAACACTAAAATCAAATCAAACTTTATTGTCACATGCGCCGAATACAACAAGTGTAGACCTTACCGTGAAATGCTTGCTTACAAGGCTTAACCAACAGTGCAGTTCAAGAAGAGTTAAGAAAATATTTACCAAATAAACTAAAGTAAAAAATGAGAAAAAGTGGGAGTCAATGTAATAGCCCAGTGGCCATTTGATTCATTGTTCAGCAGTATTTTGTTCAGTTGGTTTAAATACATTTTTGGCAGTGAAACAACGCTACTTAGGCGAGATAAAACCTCACCCAAATGTATAGCCCCGTTGGAAAATATAAATGGACTGTTTGAAAATGTGTAGATGGACTGTTTGAAAAAGTTTTTTTTTACATGTGAATCACGTTTTTATTTGGCGTACTCCCGACAGCATTGTGCGTACCACTGTTTGGGAATACCTGGTGTAATGGAATGTTTTGCCTTGTGTGGTAGGTTTTGTGGGTTTAGACACTTATGTAGGCGTCATAACCAGCCATAAATGAATGCAATATATGTCACAACAGGTGTAAATATGTGTCATGACAGTGTTATGACCATATTATGACAGGTTATGACAAGTTAGTCCAGCTGTTATGGCATATTATGACATGGTTATGACCGTTTCATAACGTGTTATGACGCTGGGTGTCAAGTAAAGTGTTACCCTGCCATACAGTACATCATGGAATGGTTTGTCAAATAGAACACATTTTTAACACCTCTTCTGAATTTGGTTTTGAAACATAAACTGGGAGTTTGATATTTTTGACGGATATTATGATTGTTTCATATGTGCAAAATAGTTAAGACGCTGTCCGTTCCACTTTAATTATGTACATTACATGTAACAATGAGTAAAGTTTCTCCATGTAAAGTCTCACAGTAAAGTTTCAGTGAAGTTTCTAACAGTCTCATGGGGAGCCCTTGGCTTTCTTTACAATCTGTTTGTCTGCTTTTTTCCCTGATTCATTTTCTGTTTGTGGGCCCTTGTCATTTCTTCAGGGTTACCGGCATCCCTCCCTCCTTCAGATGGATTTTCTTCACACCCCATCACTTTTCCCCCAAATATAAGAGCCACTTTCATTTTGGGAAAGAAAGCGCACTATCCATTTTACCAATCTCATTTTCTCTCAGTCCCTCTCTCCCCATCACACACACATACACACACACACCTGCTGTTTCTCACTCCCTAAAGGCTGCGGTCCTGCATTCTCCTTCTATATTAGACTATGTTTTGTCTCCCTGGCCTCTCATGATCCATGACTGCAGGAGAAGAGAGGGAGAATGCAGAAAAAAAAGTAATTCTTCATTAAGTCATTCTGTGTGTGTGTGTGTGTGTGTGTGTGTGTGTGTGTGTGTGTGTGTGTGTGTGTGTGTGTGTGTGTGTGTGTGTGTGTGTGTGTGTGTGTGTGTGTGTGTGTGTGTGTGTGTGTGTGTGTGTGTGTGTGTGTGTGTGTGTGTGTGTGTGTGTGTGTGTGTGTGTATAAGCCTATGTGAGTGAGTGAGTGCATGTATGTGTGTCTATTTGAATGTGTTTGTGTATGTGCATGAGTGAGTGTGTGCATGTGTGAGTTTTCTGTGTGTGTGAGTATGCGCATAAGTGAGCGTGTGCAAGTGTGTGTGTGTATTTGTTTGTGTGTGATGATTAAGTTTCAGCATTGAGCTGCCCAATGGACCCTAGGAAACAATGAGTGCCATATTCTCAAGGAGAAAACACAGACTCCCATTTCTCCTCTTGTTCCATCTGCTCTCCAGACCTTTTTATTATTACTGTAAACTATAAACTTTGTCTCTGTTCTGAGTTTAAGCCATAATGTGTTTGAGAACGTGATACAGTGGCGTGAAAAAGTATTTGCCCCCTTTCTGATTTTCTCTATTTTTGCATATTTTTGATACTGAATGTTATCAGATCTTCAACCAAAACCGAATATTAGATAAAGGGAACCTGAGTTTACAAATAACAAAAAAATTATACTTATTTTATTTATTTAACAAATTTATGCAACACCCAATTCCCCTGTGTGAAAAAGTAATTGCCCCCTTACACTCAATAACGGTTTGTGCCACCGTTTAGCTGCAATGACTGCAACCAAATGCTTCCTGTAGTTGATGATCAGTCTCTCACATCGCTGTGGAGGAATTTTGGCCCACTCTTGCATGCAGAAGTGCTTTAGCTCAGCGACATTAGTGGGTTTTCAAGCATGAACTGCTCATTTCAAGTCCTGCCACGTCTCAATTGGGATTAGGTCTGGACTTTGACTAGGCCTTTCCAAAACTTCAAATTTGTTTCTTTTAAACAACTTTCATGGAGACTTGATTGTGTGTTTTGGATCATTGTCTTGCTGTATTACCCAGCTGAGCTTCAGCTTCAGCTCACAGATGGATGGCCCAACATTCTCCTGTAGAATTCTCTGATACAGAGCAGAATTCATGGTTCCTTCTATTAAGGCAAGTCGTCCAGGTCCTGAGGCAGCAAAGCATCCCCAAACCATCACCATGCTTGAACATTGGTATGAGGTTCTCACTGTGGAATGCAGTGTTTGGTTTTCGTCAGACATAATTGGACCCATCTCGTCCAATATTAGGTTTGGTTGAAGATCTGATAACATTCAGTATAAAAAATATGCAAAAGTAGAGAAAATTAGAAAGGGGGCAAATAACATCACTGTATATCATGGATAATACATCATTATAAGCAGAGGTGTCATGCACCCACACAATTTGAGGGGGTACAAAGTATGTGAGGATGGCTGGAGGGTGGTCTGGAGGGGTGCTATGCTCCCCCGTCGGGTAGTTGGAGAATTTAGTATTTTTCAAACACTTAAGACAGCTTTTTCCTGCATCTAGAGTCATAATCATTATGCTTCATTCCATGTAAAAAAAAAAGAGTCTATTTTTCTGCTTATCTAAGCAAACCTCTTGAGCTGTCTGTATCCTCCTGACTGGTGTTTTTAAGAAACATAATATGCTTCTTTGCATCTCTGCTAAAATCTGGGTAAAAGATTGAAAGGAATGTCTTATCCAATACATTTAGTAATTGTTTGCTTTTCTAAAGTCTACCAACCTAGCCAGCAGCCATGCCAGCTAAGATAGTTAGACAAACTAGCTACTCTAACCTGATTGAAAGCCTGAAATGGCTTCTTGGTAGCTAGTTACGAGGTTGGGAACCTATCTGGACTAGCTAAAGCCAATTTCATAAAATTGTTAGGTGGCTAGTAGTATTACAGAGGAACAACATTTACAACAACAATTTATCAACCCACCAAAACATTTACAGGAAAAATCCCCTACGGGCATGACGCCTCTGATTATAAGGCAAGGTGTTTGTAACGATCGTCGTAATCCTCCTCCTCAGACGAGGAGGAGAGGCGAGAAGGATCAGACCAATATGCAGAGTGGTTAGTGTTCATATTTAATGAAAATAGACTGAACACTTCAACATACAAAACAACAAACGTGACAAACCGCAAACAGTACTAACACAGACACGCGATACAACCACCCACAAAAACCACGTGAATCACCGGCTGCCTAAGTATGATTCTCAATCAGGGACAACGATTGACAGCTGTCTCTGATTGAGAATCATACCCGGCCGAACACAAACATCCCAACATAGAACAAACACATCGACAACCCACCTCAACTCACGCCCTGACCAACTAAAATAATACAAGAGAAAGGAAAAACAGGTCAGGAACGTGACAGTGTTAGGCAGGAGCTGACCCTTTAGCTGTGACTACATTCATGATACACCATGGCCTTATCACACTCTCACTTTTCTAAAACAGATCAGTCAACGTTTCTCACAAAGAAAGACAATAAGATGTATAGCTGTCTGTCTGTGGTAGAGCTTCCTACACAGAGGAGTGGTTGGTATGAACCAAAACCAACAAACACAAGCACGCACGCACATACCCCCACACTAACTCCTTATCTCTGTGAGGTTGGTCTGACACTGCCACTGACAGCTGAATACAGGAGGACAAAGAAAGAGGGCTAGCTCGAATAGGACATGGGATGGACTCATAAGTAATATGTGTGTGTGTGTGTGTGTGTGTGTTGAATGGGAGTTATCTGGCCCTGTCTCTACATTTGTCAGCGCTTGACGGCTGCATTGTTTGTGTGTTTGTTTGTGTGTTTGTTTGTGTGTTTGTGTGTGTGCGTGTGTGCGTGTGTGTGTGACAGCTGCTGATGTGCTGCTAACCTCTCTCCCCAGTCCAGCATTCTCCCAGACAGTCTCCTGTCTCGGCATAAGAGTGCTCCTCAGCATGGCAAACAAACACACACCCTCTGTTGAATAGGGTAGCCTGAATTGACCTCAGGAGATTCAGAGAAAGAGAGTCTAGACAGATGTCCCAATTTAATCAGGTAATGGAAACTGCACTGTGGGTTCAAATGTGTCCACTATATTTTAGGGACAGGAGTGGTTTTGTGTCAATATCCAATTACAATGTCTGCAAGAGAAACAGCTTCACACCTCTGATACAGTGTTGGACACAAACAACACCTGTCCATAAAATATAGCGTAAACATTCTGAGCGGTTTCTTTCTTCTGCAATTGATTGAATTCATCCTATTCAATTGTTACCATGCACCTGCAACAAAGATAGCTCAGATGTGTGAGTGCCTTTTGAATATTGAATTGAGGTTAAAAAAGAAAGAAACAAAGAAGACAAGAAAACCCCACAGATGGGTGACATATTCCATTAAAAAGCCAATCTCTACAAAGAAAATATCAACTCGGGATTCATATTGAGGAGTGCAGCGACCAATGAGAGATTGTGCTCTGAAACAGGCTATCAAAACATAATACATAAATCCATAAGAAACAGTCAAGGTCAATAAATATAGAAATCTATAAACCACTGGCACAGACGCCTGTCATCATCTGACTTATCTCTCCTATCTTACTAATTTCATCCTCCTTTTGAAGAGTTTGTCCCAGTCTGTGTGTTTGTCCTAGTGTGTGTCCTATAGAGATATATATGTGTGTGTGTGTGTGTGTGTGTGTGTGTGTGTGTGTGTGTGTGTGTTTATCTGTGTGTGTGTGTGTGTGTGTGTGTGTGTGTGTGTGTGTGTGTGTGTGTGTGTGTGTGTGTGTGTGTGTGTGTGTGTGTGTGTGTGTGTGTGTGTGTGTGTGTGTGTGTACTATAGATGTGTGTGTGAGGGTAATTTAATTAGAGCGTTGATAGAGCAGGTTACTGCCTGGGGTTAATATCTTACATGCACTCTGCTCCTCTCTAAAGGCTTAATTTCTTAAAGCACATTAGGAACTTTATTGACTGCTACGGCCTTTTAAAACTGTGCGCGGGTGTGTGTGTGTGTAACTGCACTGGCCTATTAAGACATTGCATTTCTGCTGATTAGAGTCAGCCAGGAGTCAGCCATCTCCCCCCAGACAAACCATCATCATCGTCTTGCTCTCTCCCTCTCCCTGTTTCTTCTGCTCTCACACTCTCTGCCTCACAATCTCACTCTCGCTTTCTCTGACCATCACTTCCCTCCCTCCCTATCTCACCTTTAGATACAGATGTAGGATCTTAATTTGTGCCAGTTTGCTACAGCAGGAAAATAATCCTACAGCAACAGGAAATGTGAATTGTTATGTGGATTATAATTCATGGACATTTTTGTGTGTGGTTTATACATTTTTCATAAGGGAAAATGAGGTCTGAAATTTCTAAGTGGAAATTACAAAGTTCAGAAGCCTTTTTAACCTCAAATACACTCCAAGTTTTACATTTCCTGCAATGCATAAAAGTTATTCTGCAACAGGGTGATCAGATTTATGGCATTTGGGAAAACAACATCTCTTATTATGAGAATTCTATTTAATTTGATTGACAGGTGCTAGACTCCTATTAAACATGCTATATGTACTGACTGAATACTTCCATCCTCTGTGGAATATTCTATGTGGTTCTATCTGATGACATCACAAAGGCCAGCTAATTCATACTGAGCAGTAGAGTTCTGATACAGAACACTGGGAATTTATTGGGCAAAAATAAACTCCCTCCTCCTTCTCCACCTCCTCCTGCTGATAATTTAATTCCTGGTAATAAGGTCCCTTTAATACCGTCTCAGTCTCCCCACACACACAAGACTTTCTAATGAGGATGAGATTGAACTGCAACAGTTATTAAAAAGTCCTCAACCTCCTCTTCCGACTGCTGGAAAATAATTCTTGCAACTTATAGGTACTTATATGCACTTAAGCGCACTTGCAGGCACTTTCCAAGCTATTTCATATTTTGAACACTTTTGATATCTCCGTAGTTAACTGCATAATGTGCCATCAATGATAACGGCCTGAGAAACACATGACAGGAAAACAGAGTGGAGAGGACAACGTAGTGAAGGATTGATGGGATGGGGTCGTTATCGAATCGTTAAAGCAAGGAAACGCTTCTCATCACAGATACCAAATTAACTCCTGAGGGAGAGATAGAGAGAAACTGCTGAGAGATAGAGTGAGGAGAGAATGATAGAGGGAGCTAGAGAGTGAAAGATGGAGAAGGGGAAGACAGAGACCGTGAGAGAGAAAAAGAGAGGAAAGATAGATCGATAGAGAGGGGGGAGAAAGATATATATAGAGATGAGGGATATAAATGGTTGGAACAGACACAGAGAGACCGAGAGAGAGAGAGAGAGAGACTGCCGCAATTCACAGGTAGCAGTGCCAACCTTTTTGACAGCAGAGATATTATATCTGCATGGATCAATGTCTCCACTGCCCTCCCGAAAGAGATTCTCTCTATAAATCAGATCACTTACACACCCATCCTCTTCCTACACACACACACACACACACACACACACACACACACACACACACACACACACACACACACACACACACACACACACACACACACACACACACACACACACCAAAAATCAGCAGGGAGCAAAAACTATGCGAGGATGGTCCTGGGGGTGGTCCGGAGGATGGTTTTTCATTCTTCAAACACCTGAAACAGCTTTTCCCTGCAATCTAGAGACATAATTATTATTCTAATTCTATGTATATCAACCCTTCTAATTCAACCCCTCTTTTACGCTGCTGCTACTCTCTGTTTATCTTATATGCATAGTCACTTTAACCATACATCCATGTACATACTACCACAATTGGCCCGACCAAACAGTGCTCCCACACATTGGCTAACTGGGCTATCTGCATTGTGTCCCACCTCCCGCCAACCCCTCCTTTTACGCTACTGCTACTCTCTGTTCATCATATATGCATATTCACTTTAACCATACCTACATGTACATACTACCTCAATAAGCCTGACTAACCGGTGTCTGTATATAGCCTTGCTACTCTTATTTTCAAATGTCTTTTTACTGTTGTTTTATTTCTTTACTTCCCTACACACACACACACACACACACACACACACACACACACACACACACACACACACACACACACACACACACACACACACACACACACACACACACACACACACACACACACACACACATACCTTTTTTTTCTCGCACTATTGGTTAGAGCCTATAAGTAAGCATTTCACATTAAGGTCTACACCTGTTGTATTCGGCGCACGTGACACATAAACTTTGATTTGATTTGATTTGTATTTTTCTGCATATCTAAGCATACCACTTGAGCTGCCTGTATTCTCCTGACTTGTGGTTCTTTTTTTTAAGAAACTAAATATGCTAGCTACTCTAACTTGATTGATAACCTGAAATGGGCTAGCTAAAGCCAACTTCATAAAATTGCTAAGTGTCTAGCAGTATTGCAGAATAATAATATACTGTGTGTGTATATATATATATATATATATATATATATATATATATATATATATATATATTACACACACACTACCGTTGAAAAGTTTGGGGTCACTTAGAAATGTCCTTGTTTTTGAAAGAAAAGCACATGTTTTGTCATAAAAATAACATCAAATTGATCAGAAATACAGTGTAGACATTGTTAATGTTGTAAATGACAATTGTAGCTGGAAACGGCTGATTTTTAATGGAACATCTACATAGGCGAACAGAGGCCCATTATCAGCAACCATCACTCCTGTGTTCCAATGGCACGTTGTGTTAGCTAATCCAAGTTTATCATTTTAAAAGGCTAATCGATCATTAGAAAACCCTTTTGCATTTACGTTAGCACAGCTGAAACTGTTGTTCTGATTAAAAAACTGGCCTTCTTTAGACTAGTTGAGTATCTGGAGCATCAGCATTTGTGGGTTCGATTACAGGCTCAAAATGGCCAGAAACAAAGCACTTTCTTCTGAAACTCGTCAGTTTATTCTTGTTCTGAGAAATGAAGGATATTCCATGCGAGAAATTGCCAAGAAACTGTTGATCTCGCTGTGTAATACCAACTTCACAGAACAGCGCAATCTGGCTCCAACCAGAATAGAAAGAGGAGTGGGAAGTCCCGGTGCACAACTGAGCAAGATGACAAATACATTAGAGTGTCTAGTTTGAGAAACAGACACCTCACAAGTCCTCAACTGGCAGCTTCATTAAATAGTACCCACAAAACACCAGTCTCAAAGTCAACAGTGAAGAGACGACTTGGGGATGCTGTCCTTCTAGGCAGAGTTGCAAAGAAAAAGCCATATCTCAGACTGGCCAATAAAAAGAAAATATTAACATGGGCAAAAGAACACAGACACTGGACAGAGGAACGGTTATAGACCTACAGTCAGTGCCAGATTTCACTTTTTATTTAAGCCATCTGAAGAGTAGGCTACCGTTTCCTTGACGTGACATAGGCCTATCTTGTTGCTGTCGAATTAGTGTAGCGCCTTACAGTCATCACACATAGGCACTGCTATAATCCTCTTTTACCACCTACCCAAATCTTTCCCAAACATTACTTTTCTGGCCCTCCCTTCTCTTTATTTTAAACTCTCCATTTTGCAGAATAACTTTTCTTGAATTAAATTTCAAAATGTGCCTCAGTGGAATTGTTCTGGCAGGTCACAAAAGCGTTTGGCGTGAAGGCTATTTGGGACGTGTAAAGGTAGGCCTTAAGGCTAAGGCTGGTGCACTAATGCCAGATAGCCTAAAAAATAATGAAAGACAAATCTCAATGCAGCCTATATAATATACATTGCACAAGAAAGATGTTTTATGTATTGTTTTAACCCGACTCATTTCCTTCATGAGTACACACAGAATAGGTCACCAGTGCAGTTTCACATTAGTGCAGAAGAAGGCTGGAGGAGAGGAGATGCAGCCCATCTAAGTGTTGGTTTGAGATGTGGTCTAACTCTTTTGATTTAAACCCAGCATCAGTCCACAATCCTCAAGTACCTCCTTCTTTCAGTTTAGGTTCCATGTTCCACTCCTCATGTCTGTGCCAACACTGCTATCTAGTGGGGAAGACATAAAAAACAAGTGTCAACCTTTTTTTTACACTAATTACTGTGCTACTATTATTACTATCGTGACACATTTTGTTTAATGCAGTATGAGCCATGTCAGTTATGTTTTATACAGTCTATGAGTGTAGCTGCAGCCTGCTTTTATTTGTGGCCTATGGCTTTAATATCAGAGTCCAGAATGTTCCCAGAGATCCAAGTTTCAGTCAATACCAGAATATCCGGATTCATCTGCATAGCCCAGATCTTTATATAATCCAGTTTAGGAAGTAAGCTCCTAATGTTCAGATGCATCAACCCAAGTCCTTTACGATTTTTAAAGTCACATGGAAACTCCAATTCAAACAAGCTATGTTCAATAGGCGGTTGCAGGGCCTATCTGATGGTTGATGTTGATATAGTTGGTATGGCTATAAGATTTCATAAAACTGCACCATTTGGTCTCACCCTATTAGTAATAGAGGAAAAATAAGAAATTGGAATTACTTTGCCAAGGTTAGCACCATAGGGCCTGAGGCTGCAGCCAATGTCAATATGAGGAACTCTCAGAATATCCAATGATGGTGCATAACCCAAGCCCTCTACGTGATTTGAAAACCAGGGGGTATTCAGGTTTATGGAATTTACACTTGAACTAAAAGCACTGGGTGAGCAGGCCACAGTGGGTTCCTCTTTTGAGCTAACAATAGCAGATCTAAGAGTGGAGTGAATGAGTACAAGACTACAACTGACAACACAACCTGGCAGTATAGACCATAACGCCTAGAGAGGACGGGAGGTATTACGTGAGCAGGGCTTGGTCTGTCTCTGAGTCAATATCTTAACGCAGCCTTGAAATATGAAAAGGGTCCAGGCGCCTAGATGGTTTGGGTTGAGTCCATCGTCCCTGTAGAGCATCTTTTGTGTTGAAATTGTCAGTAAAAGTTATGCCAACAGAATGGTATTTAAGCCAGATATGAAGTGCTAAGAGCCTGCTGAAACTTTCGCAGCCGTGACCCAGTGACGGCACGGGACCAGAGATCATTGGATGCTTTTCAGAGCCTTTTACAGCGTTGATCAGCTCAATAAAATCCTGTTTCATTAGGTCCGGCCGGCCGGCCAGGTAGGTTGGTCCTACCTAATTTGGTAGGTATGTAGGTCTGGCCAGGTAGGTAGGTCCAGCCGACCTACCTACCTGGCTTGCCGGCCAGCCGGACATACTTACCTGGCCGGGCAGACCTACCTAATTGGCCGGACCTACCTACATGTCCGGACCTACCTACCTACCTCGCCGGTCGGCTGAAACTAGGTCTGGCCAGGTAGGTAGGTCCAGCCGACCTTCCTACTTGGCTGGCTGGCCTGCCAGATCTATCTACCTAGCCGGCCGGACCTACCTAACTGGCCAGTGGGTCCCATCTGGCTGGCTAGCCAGACCTACCTACCTGGCCGGCTGGACCTACCTACCTACCAGCCTATATCATATAATTTGACCACATCAGTGCATTTGTTACAATACTAATCCATATAGCCTTAAGTGCAGTAATTTTTCAAGAGGGGTTCTTTGCCATGATGTCATCAATGGGTTCCCAAATACGAACGAGCGAGAGACCGCACCCACATCGCCATAAAAGCACCATCCTAAAAATGATGTTAAAAGAAAAGGCTTCCACTCTTAATGTGCAGGTGATAGGTTATATGATGTGCAAAAGACGCGCTGAAGGTGGTGGCAAGGTGGTCAGGTGTAACGCACTATTCGTAAATTCTGCAGAACAGCAATGTTGGCCTATATGCCTACTGGCGGAAGCTGTTGTGGATGGACACATTTTTGGTGGGAGTTGCCTACGCATTTCAAGTATATTTGCCACTGCTAAAGCAACTTGATTTGTCCTAATAGACCTCTCTTTGAAGCAATTTTTTATTTTATTTATTTTTATTTATTTTTATTTTTACTGGTGAAGCCACATCTGAGCGAGGCAAATAAAACGTTTTGGTTGTACTCAATATCTGACACTAGCACCTCTATTTCAGTCTCAGAAAAGTACTTTTTTAAATAGCTTTTTTTGGTTAAGCCTTTTGTATTTCATGGTATGGCATTGCGTATTCCTCGTGGGCTTTAAATTTATGATTTTGACTATATGGTTAATTAGGGAAATTTCGAAATGCAAATAGCCAAGGTAGTGCACGAGCACTGAGAACAATTTGTATTTATCAATGATCATCTCCTACCGGTGTGCGTATGACGCTCACAGCATTGTTTGATAAATCACACTTTTTCTAGGCGTACGAACATTCTAAATTCCGTTCGTAAGTAGTATTTTAGTGTATTGATATATTGATAAATGAGGCCCCAGGAGTCTGCGCTGCTCTGATAACACTTTTGTTGTCTATCATAATACTAGCAGCACCGCCATTTCTGCTTCCTCCTTCGGCTCCCACAGAGTAGGAGTGTGTCTGGACTGGCCGGCACTTTGTCCTTCTACAGCGTCTCCTCTGACACCTTTACCCACCTTCCAAAACATTCACTGAGCCTCTCCTCCTTATGCTTTGGAATTATCACGTTCTGACCTTAGTTCCTTTTTAATGTCTTTATTTTAGTTGGTCAGGGCGTGAGTTGGGGTGGGCATTCTATGTTGTTTTTCTATATTTTTTTCTGTTATATATATATTTCTATGTGTTTGGCCTAGTATGGTTCTCAATCAGAGGCAGGTGTCAGTCGTTGTCTCTGATTGGGAGCCATATTTAGGTAGCCTGTTTTCTAGTGTGTTTTGTGGGTGGTTGTTTCCTGTTTCAGTGTTTGCACCATACGGGACTGTTTTGGTTGTTTGTTTGTGTTTTGTTATTTTTGTTCTGTGTTCATTTTGATTTATTAAAAATCTATTATGGACACTTACCACGCTGCACATTGGTCCGATCCTTGCTACTCCTCCTCAGACGAAGAGGAAATCCGTTACAGAACCACCCACCAGAAAAGGACCAAGCAGCGTGGTAACCAGGAGCAGAGGGTTCTGGACTCCTGGACATGGGAGGAAAATTTGGACGGCAAAGGACCCTGGGCACAGCCGGGGGAGTATCGGTGTCCGAAAGAGGAGCTGGAGGCAGCTAGAGCGGAGCGGCGCCACTACGAGGAATTGGCGCGAGGTAACAGGCACGAGAGGCAGCCCCAGAATTTTTTTGGGGGGTGGCACACGGGTAGATTGGCGGACTCAGGTAGGAGACCTGAGTCAACTCCCCGTGCTTACCGTGGCAAGAGAGTGACTGGGCAGGCACCATGTTATGCGGGGGAGCGCACGATGTCCCCAGTGCCCACGCATAGCCCGGTGCGCTACATCACAGCTCCTCGAATCGGCCGGGCTAGAGTGGGCATCGAGCCAGGAGGGATGATGCCGGCTCAGCACATCTGGTCTCCAGTGCGTCTCCTCGGCCCAGGGTATACTGCACCAGCCCTACGCATGGTGGCTCCAGTTCGCCAGCACAGCCCAGTGCGGCCTGTTCCAACTCCCCGCACTTGCCGGGCTACAGGGGGGTTCCAGCCAGGACGAGTGGTGCTAGGTCTGCGCTCGAGACCGCCAGTGCGCCTCCATGGTCCAATGCATCCGGTGCCTCGGCCAAGGACAAGGCCTCCTGCATGTCTCCCCAGCCTGGTGAGTTCTGTGTCTGTGCTAAGCACTAACCCTCCTGCATGTCTCCCCAGCCTGGTGAGTCCTGTGCCTTCTCCCAGAGCCAGGCCTTCTGTGTGTCTCTCCAAACCTGTGATAATCCATGGCAAAAAGCCTCCAGTGATAATCCATGGCACGAAGCCTCCAGTGATAATCCATGGCAAGAAGCCTCAAGTGATAATCCATGGCACGAAGCCTCAAGTGATAATCCATGGCACAAAGTCTCCAGTGATAATCCATGGCACGAAGCCTCCAGTGATGATCCATGGCACGAAGCCTCCAGTGATGATCCATGGCAAGAAGCCTCCAGTGATAATCCATGGCACGAAGCCTCCAGTGATGATCCATGGCACGAAGCCTCCAGTGATAATCCATGGCAAGAAGCCTCCAGTGATAATCCATGGCATGAAGCCTCCAGTGATGATCCATGGCACAAAGCCTCCTGTGAGGATCCATGGCACGAAGCCTCCGGTGAGGATCCATGGCATGAAGCCTCCGGTGAGGATCCATGGCATGAGGCCTCCAACGAAGGACGTTAGTCCGGAGCCTCCAGCAACGCCCTCTAGTCCGGAGCCTCCAGCGTCGCCCTCTAGTCCGGAGCCTCCAGCGACGCCCTCTAGTCCGGAGCCTCCAGCGTCGCCCTCTAGTCCGGAGCCTCCAACGTCGCCCTCTAGTCCAGAGCCTCCAGCGTCACCCGGAGTCTCCCTCCTGTCCGGAGCAGCCGGAGTCTCCCTCCTGTCCGGAGCAGCCAGAGTCTCCCTCCTGTCCGGAGCAGCCAGAGTCTCCCACTGTCCGGAGCAGCCAGAGTCTCCCTCCTGTCCGGAGCAGCCAGAGTCACCCTCCTGTCCAGAGCAGCCAGAGTCTCCCTCCTGTCAGGAGCAGCCTGAGCCGTCCGTCAGTCAGGAGCTGCCTGAGCCGCCCGTCAGTCAGGAGCTGCCCGTCACTCCGGCGCTGCGCTGCCGGAGTCGCCCTTCACTCCGGCAACGTCCGGCGCGGCCGGAGTCTCCCGTCTATTCGGGGCCCGCTGAAAGGGTCCCCAGTCCGAGGTCGGCGGCGAGGGTCACCGCTCCAAAGGCGCCTAATAAGTGGGCCAAGACTATGGTGGAGTGGGGTCCACGTCCCGCACCAGAGCCGCCACCGCGGTGAAATGCCCACCCAGACCCTCCCCTATAGATTCAGGTTTTGCAGCCGGAGTCCGCACCTTTGGGGGGGGGGGGGTACTGTCCTTAGTTCCTTTTTTATGTCATAATTTTAGTTGGTCAGGGCGTGAGTTGGGGTGGGCATTCTATGTTGTTTTTCTATATTTTGTTCTGTTGTTATATTTCTATGTGTTTAGCCTAGTATGATTCTCAATCAGAGGCAGGTGTCATACGGGACTGTTTCGGTTGTTTGTTCGTGTTTTGTTACTTTTGTTCTGTGTTCATTTTGATTTATTAAAAATCTATTATGGACACTTACCACGCTGCACATTGGTCCGATCCATGCTACTCCTCCTCAGACGAAGAGGAAATCGGCGGTTGGCAGGGAGAAACTACATTCGGAAAGTATTCAGACTCCTTGACTTTTTCCAAATGTTGTTACATTACAGCCTTATTCAAAATGTATGAAAAAAAAATTTAAACTCATCAATCTACACAAAATACCCCATAACGACAAAGTGAAAACGTTTTTAGAAATGTTTGCAAATGTGTAAAACAAAACAACAGAAAAAACTTATTTACATAAGTATTCAGACACTTTTCTATGAGACTCGAAATTGAGCTCAGGTGCATCCTGTTTCCATTGATCATCCTTGTGATGTTTCTACAACTTGGAGTCCACCTGTGGTAAATTCAATTTATTGGACATGATTTGATAAAACACACCTGTCTGTATAAGGTCTCATAGTTGACAGTGCATATCAGAGCAAAAACCAAGCCATGAGGTCGAAGGAATTTTCCTTGGAGCTCCAAGACAGGATTGTGTCAAGGCACAAATCTTGGGAAGGGTACCAAAAATGTCTGCAGCATTAAAGGTGCCCAAGAACACAGTGACATCATTCTTAAATGAAAGAAGTTTGGAACCACCAAGCCTCTTCCTAGAGCTGGCCGCCTGGCCAAACTGAGCAATCGGGGGAGATGGCCTTGGTCAGGGAGGTGACCAAGAACCCAATGATCACTCTGACAGAGCTCCAGAGTTCCTCTGTGGAGATGGGAGAACCTTCCAGGAGGACAATCATCTCTGCAGCACTCCACCAATCAGGCTTTTATGGGAGAGTGGCCAGACACAAGCCATTAATTCAGTGAACGGCACATGACAGCCGGCTGGTATAATGAAACCAAGATTGAACTATTTGGCCTGAATGCCAAGTGTGACGACTGGGGGACACCTGGCACCATGCCTACGGTGGGAAAAATTAGGGAAAGGTGAATGGAGCAAAGCACAAAGAGATCCTTGCTGAAAACCTGCTCCAGAGCGCTCAGGACCTTAGACTAGGGCAAAACTTTACCTTTCAACAGGACAACGACCCCAAGACAACGCAGGAGTGGCTTCGGGACAAGTCTCAATGTCCTTGAGCTGCCCAGCCAGAGCCCGGTCTTGAACCCGATCGAACATCTCTGGAGAGACCTGAAAATAGCTGTGCAGCGATGCTCCCCATCCAACCTGACAGAGCTTAAGAGGATCTGCAGAGAAAAATGGGAAAAACTCCCCAAATACATGTGTGCCAAGCTTGTAGCGTCATACCCAAGAAGAGTTGAGGCTATAATCACTGCCAAAGGTGCTTCAACAAAGTACTGAGCAAAGGGTCTGAATACTTATGTAAATGTGATTTCAGTTTTTTATTTATAATACATATGCAAAAATTTCTAAAAACCTGTTTTTGCTTTGTCATTATGGGGTATTGTGTGTAGATTGATGAGGGGGGGAACAATTTCATCCATTTTAGAATAAGGCTGTAATGTAACAAATGTGGAAAAAGTCAAGGGGTCTGAATACTTTCCGAATGCACTGTATATATAGCACTGCAGTGGTCCACAATGCTTGCCAAAGTGGATTAACATGGAAAACAGACTTGCAGCACGCTTATAGGGAAGGACACTCAACAAGCACAGCACTTACACAAATTACTGATGATTGGCTGAGAGAAATTGATGATAAAATGATTGTGGGGGCTGTCTTGTTAGACTACAGTGCAGCTTATGGCTTTACACCCCCTGCTATAATGTGGATAAAGAGTTACTTGTTCAACAGAACACAGAGGGTGTTTTTTAATGGAAGCCTCTCAAACATAATCCAGGTAGAATCCGGAATTCCCCAGGGTAGCTGTTTAGGCCCCTTGCTTTTTTCAATCTTTACTAACGACATGCCACTGACTTTGAGTAAAGACAGAGTGTCTATGTATGCGGATGACTCAACACTATACACGTCAGCTACTACAGCGACTGAAATGACTGCAACACTTAAAGAGTTGCAGTTAGTTTCAGAGTGGGTGGCAAGGAATAAGTTAGTCCTAAATATTTCTAAAACTAAAAGCATTGTATTTGGGACAAATCATTCACTAAATCCTAAACGTCAACTAAATCTTGTAATAAATCATGTGGAAATTGAGCAAGTTGAGATGACTAAACTGCTTGGAGTAACCCTGGGTTGTAAACTGTCATGGTCAAAACATATTGATACAACAGTAGCTAAGATGGGGAGAAATATGTCCATAATAAAGCGCTGCTCTGCCTTCTTAACAACACTATCAACAAGGCAGGTCTACAGGCCCTAGTTTTGTCGCACCTGGACTACTGTTCAGTCGTGTGGTCAGGTGCCACAAAAAAAGGACTTAGGAAAATTGCAATTGGTTCAGAACAGGGCAGCACGGCTGGCCCTTGGATGTACACAGAGAGCTAATATTAATAATATGCATGTCAATCTCTCCTGGCTCAAAGTGGAGGAGAGATTGACTTCATCACTACTTGTATTTATGAGAGGTATTGACATATTGAATGCACCAAGCTGTCTGTTTGAACTACTGGCACACAGCTCGGACACCCATGCATACCCCACAAGACATGCCACAAGAGGTCTCTTCACAGTCCCCAAGTCCAGAACAGTTTATGGAAGGCGCACAGTACTACATAGAGCCATGACTACATGGAACTCTATTCCACATCAAGTAACTGATGCAAGCAGTAAATTTAGATTTAAAAAAACAGATTAAAAAACACCTAATGGAACAGCGGGGACTGTGAAGCAACACAAACATAGGCACAGACACATGCATACACACGATAACATACGAACTATACACACAGATACACATAGATTTAGTACTGTAGATATGTGGTAGTGGTGGAGTAGGGGACTCAGGGCACACAGTGTGTTGTGAAATCTGTGAATGTATTGTAATCTTTTTAAAATTGTATAAAATGCCTTAATTGTGCTGGACCCCAGGAAGAGTAGCTGCTGCCTTGGCAGCAGCTAATGGGGATCCATAATAAATACAAATATCCTACCTGCCAGCCTGTCAAGAGAATTTTCAATCCCAATGATAATAACTAACAATTATTAAAGCTTTGACTAATTCCCGAGGTTTGTAAGACCCTGGGTTTAATAATAATTAGGCAACGACTCAGCTTATGCAAAAGGTCTGTACAGTTTATTCAGAGAACGTTCTGAAGTCCATAATACAAAGACATCCAGTTTATAACTCACTCCTTATTTACGCACATACATACACACGAACAGTAGGTGAGTTGTATCTACTGTTTATGACTACCAAGCCGACAGTTCCATTCCCCCGAGATTAGAGGAACCTTGAAAGGACTTGTAAAGACGCCCTGTCCTATCATAAGTTTCTCAGAGTTCTAGCCAGGTCGGGTCAAACACAGTTGAATTGTTCTCGGTATTTTCTTAGACACACACACACACACATTTCTCTCCCTCACATGTCTCTACCGAACGTTATTGGACTTATGTTTAGTACTTTAATCATTCATTATACATGCTACATAAACTAATAACACTAATAATTACGTTTCTGGGTGGAATACTTTAATCATTGCCTTTAAGCATATAATTCCCTTATCACAGTCCCACAAATATAAAATATTTCAGACTGAATCTAATGGCGTCCTACTAAGTGTGCTCTTTAACTTCTTGACGCTAGGAGGCAGAATTTTTATGTTTGGAAAAATAATGTTCCCAATGTAAACGGCCTATTTCTCAGGCCCAGATGCTAGAATATGCATATAATTGACAGATTAGGATAGAAAACACTCTAGTTTCCAAAACTGTCAAAATATTGTCTGTGAGTATAACACAACTGATTTTGCAGGCGAAAACCTGAGGAAATCCAACCCGGAAGTGGCTCTTATTTTGAAAAATCCCTGTTCCATTGCCTGCCTATCCTCCATTTAAAGGGATATCAACCAGATTCCTTTTCCAATGGCTTCCACAGGTTGTGAACAGGCCTTAGACATAGTTTCAAGCTTTAATTCTGAAAAATGAGCGAGATTTATCAAAACGCGTCAGTGGATGGCCAGGTGTCATGGTTCATGCGCGCGAAAGTTGTTGCTCGACATTTTCTTTCTCTCTAGTATTGATAGTTTACCGTCCGGTTGAAATATGATCGATTAGTTATGTTAAAAACAACCTGAGGATTGATTATAAAAAACGTTTGACATGTTTCTACGAACTTTACGGATACTATTTGGAATTTTCGTCTTCCCATCATGACTGCTGGATCCTGTTTTGGATATAAAAATCATATTTATCGAACAAAAGGAACATTTATTGTGTAACTGGGAGTCTCGTGAGTGCAAACATCCGAAGATCATCAAAGGTAAGCGATTAATTTTATTGCTTTTCGGACTTTCGTGACCAATCTACATTGCTGCTAGCTGTTCGTAATGTTTTGTCTAGTGATCGATAAACTCACAAACGCTTGGATTGCTTTCGCTGTAAAGCATATTTTCTAAATCTGACACGATAGGTGGATTAACAACAAGCTAAACTGTGTTTTGATATATTTCACTTGTGATTTCATGAAAATAAATATTTGTAGTATTTTATTTTTATTTGGCGCTCTGCAATTCAGCGGTTGTTTACGAAAATGATCCCATTAAAGGGATCCGTGCGCCAAGAGGGTTTAAACTAATTTCCTGTAGCTCCTTCTCCCTCATACTGGATCTCAGCCTCTCTCGTTCCCTCTCATACTGTATCAGTACTGTACATGCTCCACTGTCTCTGTTTCCTGACAATAATCACACTTTCCTGTTGGATGCTTCCTATCACATTCAAAGTCCTATTCAACTGGCTGTGTCCCACCCTTAGTCTTGTAAAAATAGCCTCATCTCTTCTGTCTCTTCCTGCCATCCTCCCATCCCTGACTTTCCTCTGTACTTGGAATAGATGCCTGCCCTTAGTGTCTCTATTCCACTGCTCCTGTCATCTCTGCACCACCACTGTCCATTTCAGACTTTTTTCCTCTGCCTTCCTCATTGAAATTACTACAACAACCACCCTACTAAGTGCTTGTTTAGCCAGTACATTTTCTGCCTTGTTCCCCTTCACCCCCACATGGGCTGGGACCCAAGTAAATCTTGTCTGTATACCCATCTGTCTAACCCTGCCATGGGTTTGTAGTACCTCATACAGCAGGTCTTGTCTGCTATAGGACTGCAGACTCATCAACACTGCACATGAGTCAGAGCAAATAACTACTCTGTCGTGACTTCCTCCACCCATTGCAAGGCCAACAGTACGGCCATCAGCTCTGCCGTATATACAGCCAGGTGATCTGGCTGTATATACGAGTAGCCATGGTGGGGTCACAGGAATAGCTATCGTGGGGCTAAACTCCCTTCCATACAGTCCCATCTCCCTTGCCTGGGTATTACCCACCCACCAAAAGCTTGTGTTCTGTCCTCGCTCATGTTCCCAGCATGCCTGTAGAATCCATTTTGCAGGATGAGACACCCATGTCCCTGTAGATTGACCAAATAATTATTTGCCAGCTGCTGTCCCCTAATCTGCAATGTCATAGCCCCCATCTCCACCTGTAGTGCGGACACTGGGGAGGTCCGAAACGCCCCACTACATATTCTGACTCCTTGTCCCTGTATGACAACTAGCCTTTCCAGTGAGGTCCGGGGTGCCGAATCATACACTATAATGCCATAGTCTATTACAGATCAGATGAATGCAACATACATGGTCCTCAATGAGGCACGCCCAGCCCCCCCTCCTTCCCTGTCTGACAGCGCATCACATTTAGCACCTTCTTACACTTTCCCACCACTCTCTCAATGTGTTCTGCCCAGGTCAGTCTAGTGTCAAACTACACCCCAAGGAACCTGATGGTCCCCACCCTCTCCAAGTTTCTCCCATATAACCTCAAGCGTACCTCATCTCCCACCTTCCTCCTGGTAATGATCAGAGTCCCCACATTAACGCCCAACATTATACCTCATCAATTGCTTCCTGCACCTTCCTGACTATGTATGGCACATTTCTTCCCCTCTTTCATAAGGCTCCATCATCTGCAAATAACTAACTCCCAGTATCCAGCCGTACCTGAGAGTAAACATCATTGATCATGATTGAGAACAACAGAGGACTAATCACACTCCTCTGCGGTGTACTGTTATCCACCAGGTAGCTGACTGATCGAGACTTCCCCACCTTCACCTGGATAGACCTTCCAAACAGGAAGTCCTTTATCCAGTTGTACGTTCTTCCTTCTACCCACATAATATCAAGCTTGATTAGCAACCCCTCCTTCCACATTATATTATAGTCCTTCTGCACATCAAAAAAAGACAGCAACAACAGTCTCCTTATTCACCTGAGCCTTCCTGACCTCTGCTTCTAAGCAGAGCACTGGGCCGTGGTTCCTCTCTCCTTTCTGAACCCACTCTGATGTGGCGATACTAGCCCCCTGCTCTCCAGGAAGTTAGTTAGCCTCTCCATAATCATAGTTTACATAATCTTCCATACATGTGATGTTAAAACTATTGGCCCATAGCTTGTTGGCCTCGTGGGTCCTTCCCTGGCTTCCGGATTGGTACCACTACTGCTTCCTTCCAGCTGCCTGACAGTTTCCCTTCCTCCCACACTCTGTTGTACAACCCCAATACCTTATCCAGTGCCTCATCTCTAAGACGGGTCAACATGACGTAACACAACTCATCTTTCCCAGCCTTGCCTATTGCCCTTTTCATTTTTTCCATGGTAAATGGTTCATTCAACGGATCATTTACATCCTCCCTATCCAGCACTCCAGGGTGCTCCTCTCTCGTTCTCTCTATCCCCCCGTCTGTCTCTCCTCTGACAGATTAGCCGAGCTATGCACTTGGACAAACACTTCGGCCATCATCTCTGCCTTCTCATCTGTTACTGCCAAATCCTCCACACTTATCAACACTGGATAATCCCACTCCCTTCTGACCCCACTCATCCTCTTGATCATCCCCCACACTTCTCCCACAGGTGTCGCCCTTCCAAAGGTGTCACAGAACTGATGCCAAAATGATCGCTTTGCCTGACGGATAGTTCTCCTCACCAGGGCCTGGGCCTGCTTATACTGAATCAGATGTTGGAAGTTATTTGTCCTTTTCAGCACTCTAAATGCCCTGTTCCTTTTCAGCACTCTAAATGCCCTGTTCCTTTTCAGCACTCTAAATGCCCTGTTCCTTTTCAGCACTCTAAATGCCCTGTTCCTTTTCAGCACTCTAAATGCCCTGTTCCTTTTCAGCACTCTAAATGCCCTGTTCCTTTTCAGCACTCTAAATGTCCTGTTCCTTTTCAGCACTCTAAATGCCCTGTTCCTTTTCAGCACTCTAAATGCCCTGTTCCTTTTCAGCACTCTAAATGCCCTGTTCCTTTTCAGCACTCTAAATGCCCTGTTCCTTTTCAGCACTCTAAATGTCCTGTTCCTTTTCAGCACTCTAAATGCCCTGTTCCTTTTCAGCACTCTAAATGTCCTGTTCCTTTTCAGCACTCTAAATGCCCTGTTCCTTTTCAGCACTCTAAATGCCCTGTTCCTTTTCAGCACTCTAAATGCCCTGTTCCTTTTCAGCACTCTAAATGCCCTGTTCCTTTTCAGCACTCTAAATGCCCTGTTCCTTTTCAGCACTCTAAATGCCCCGTTCCTATTCCTCACCGTTGCCCCACACTCCTCATCCTCCTCCCTGAACTCCTAGGTATAGCAACAGTAGCTGCCCCCACTAATGCTGTTCTCACCCAGTTATTCATACTACCCACATCCCCTCTCATATCCACCTGAGCCATCACCTGTTCACTCAGCTCCTGAAACTGGTCCCACTTTGCCCTTCCAAACACCCACCTGCCTACTCCATCCACTGACACCTTCTCCTCCCTCCGGCCTACTGGGAATACTATGGGGTAATGATCACTCCCTACTGCCGACACTTCCCATATCTCCAACTCACAGATTCCAGCCGTCAACCTTATCGGACTCATCGCCCCAACTCAGTGCCACTACACTGATCAAGCCACCAAACAAATTACCAGCCTTCTGTGTCAAACTGATTCTACTGAGAGAGTTCAGGCTTTGGAATCATGACACCCCAGATGCCCTTGGCAGGTAGAATAGCTTACGGTGTCCTGGAGCAATTCTTTAGGAAAGTCATTTTTTAAAGAAATGTACACTTAAAAATAGCATTGTTTTTTTAGCTTGCTCAATAAGAAATGCAGCGGCTATGACTGAAGTCAAATAAGACTTTAATGTGGGTGTCTCTTGTATGTGTGTTCGCACGTGACAAGGGTTTGCATATTAACTCTGCCAAAACAGTTACAGTCACTCATCCTTTTAGATAACATGAAACAGTTTAGTTTATACTAAACTAAGAGCAGTTAGTATCATGTCCAGCAGAAAGCAGGAATCTCAGGCCATAAAAGGGCATGTGTCTCATAGAGATGATGTCATCAGAACAGCCATGCGTACTCGGTCTCCCCTTTCAGTTAGAGAGAGAGAGAGAGAGAGAGAGAGAGAGAGAGAGAGAGAGAGAGAGAGAGAGAGAGAGAGAGAGAGAGAGACTGTGTGAGAGAGAGAGAGCGAAAGAGAGAGAGCGAAAGAGAGAGAGTGAAAGAGAGAGCCTGTGTGTTACAGAGGGATACAGAGAAGGAAGATATTGTGTGTGTGTGGCCAAGGAAAAGGCAGGGTGTGTAAGAGTGAGAGAGGATAGAAGCAAAAGGTTTGAGAAAGACTAGTTTACTAGAGGGAGAAGTGTCAGCAAGAGGAATAAAGGGTACAAAGAAAAATAGGAATACAGAAAGGGAGAGGGAGAGAGGGACAGAAACAAAAGTCATAGCAGCTGCTTCAGACCATCAGAGAACTGAGCCAAAGGGAACAGGAGAGAGTTTCTGCGCCATGGGCAAATCAGGTAAGACTACATGAGATTTAATTGTGTGTGTGTGTGTGTGTGTGTGTGTGTGTGTGTGTGTGTGTGTGTGTGTGTGTGTGTGTGTGTGTGTGTGTGTGTGTGTGTGTGTGTGTGTGTGTGTGTGTGTGTGTGTGTGTGATTACAAAATAGGCTTAGCTCTCAGTTTGTGCCAATGGGCTGTTATCATGCAACAGGAAAAAGGGGTGGATTTTAAAAAGCTGTACATATTTATTTGACATGGTCTTGTAACGCCTATGCGCTAGTTCAGTTTCTTCTCTTCTGTGGTAAAGATGAAGCCACTATTGAGAGTATCAGGAATAGCTGTGCTAGTAGGGGAATTCTCTATTTGCAAACTGTGTCTGGTTATGTGAGTGTGTGTGTGTGTTTTGATATCGATTGACATAACATTTTAGGGGCCAGTTTCCAGAACAACATTATCCTCCATTGAAAGTGGTATTTAGTTTAGGAATAAGCTAAGTCTGGGTCAAGGATTCAGGCCCAAGGACTGCAACCACTGATCCATCACAAGACCGTAACAGACTGTGTATTTCGCTACACCCGCAATAACATCTGCTAAATATGTGTATTTAGCAAATAAAATTGTGTGTGTGTGTGTGTGTGTGTGAGAATCGCCTCATTGTGTGAATGCCAGAGAGAATGGAGATGCGCGAGTAGGGCTGTGATTGGCACCAGGCTGGGGAGAGGGGGAGAGGGAGGATGTGTCCCCCATTCATTCATACCCTGGTTTTGTCTGTCTAGTAGTATATAGACTCAGTCAAGCCTGGGAACAGCCATATGTATGGGGCTTACTGGAGATTTACTACTGTCTGATTATCTGCAGCCTACCATTTTATTGAGTTGTATTAATGATTTGAAAGTTTGATTGTATATTATAGTGAAAACAAGGGAAACAATAGACACTTATCCTTCAGTTTTTTCATGTCATCTTGTTTTATGTGATTCTCTCAGCTTCTAAGCAGTTTTCGGAGGAGGTGTTGCAGAGTCATAACGAGTATCGTAGGAAGCACCAGGCGCCCCCTCTGAAGCTGAGCAGCAAGCTGAGTAGAGATGCCACTAGGTGGGTCACACACACATTGGGCCCACCCCACACACACTTATCTATCTCCTCCACCCACCACCACCTTTATCAGAAACATGGCCAACTACACCCAAACCCTTACTTCCTTCCACTTCACCTAACTGCACCCATATATCAGCTGTCTTTATCTAACTATTACCACAACTATCTCCACCCTGTAGGTATGCTGAGTCTCTGGCCAGCACACGGATCCTGAAGCACAGTGTTGAGTCCAGCAGGGGGAGCTGTGGCGAGAACCTGGCCTGGGCCTCCTATGACCAACCAGGTACACACACTCTAACCCACTGACTCCTAATGCTATGATCAACCACAAACATTGACATAGCCTGCATATGTGTAGTTATGGAAATGAGGACAGATACATTATTCACTGTGTACGGTACAGATAGTAACATTAAAGAGAGCGATCCAGAGTCTCTGTAGGGTTTAGTTAGGTCTAAACTATAGACTATCCTGTCCAGTGGCTGCCCAGGCAGGATCAGCTGGGGTCCATTTCCCTGCTCTGTGTTCGGAGTGTGTTTCAGCAACAAGACCATGACTCAGAGCACAACTATGTCTGTGCACTGACCTGACAGTCTGCTGTGATTCATAAACAGTCTCCTATTGATACATACTATCACTGGGTCATGCTCAGTTCATCTCTCTCTGGACTTCTCCTCTGAAACTGGGGTTCTCAAACCTCTCCGTGTTCTTCTGACCCACCTAAATCTTTGGCAGCTTTTAGAGGGTTAGCACTGTTGCCTTGGAAAGCTGCCATCTTGGATAATATTTCCTTGCCACTGTCATCTCTGTGGGTTTTGGCCCGAGTTGCTGTTAAACAATAGTGACAAAGGCAACAAACAAGTATAATGTTATGTGATAACCTGCAACCTTTGTCCTCTCTGTGTATAGGGAAGGATGTGGCCGACCGCTGGTATGACGAGGTAAAACAATACAACTTCAACCGCCCCGGCTTCTCCTCTGGCACAGGTGAGACGCGCGCGCACACTCACACACACACACACACACTCTGACTCGGTGTAGTGCTGCATGCCACAGTGTTGTGTTCACCCAGGCTGGGTTCAGGGTTGGACTGTGTGTTTTCTGTTCTATGAACGTGACATTACCGTTCTGTGACTGTGTAGATCTGGGACTCAGCTCACAAACATGCATGGAACACTGCTGCCTGTGGGAAAATCACAGTTCTTTATAGTCCTTCCTGTTCCCTTCCTGAAGCTTCCTGCTCAGTGTGACCGACCCTGCAGCGTCAGGATCACTCCTATCAACTCATGTGCTGCTGATAGATAAAGGAGGAGAGGAAAGACAGAGGGGGAGAGATGGGAGTGTGCAATAGAGGGGAAAGAGTGTATATGTAGGGGACGATAGAGGGTGGGAGGAGATGAACATAGGGTTCTGTAACTGTATATATTTAGAGGAGCAGTGCTGCAGACGGCTTCCTTCAGTGAATGTGTTTAGCTTGTCTCTCTCTCTCTCTAACCAGGTCATTTCACAGCAATGGTGTGGAAGGGCAGTAAGAAGCTGGGTGTGGGGAAGGCCAGTGCGCCAGATGGCTCGTCATTTGTGGTAGCCAGGTACTTTCCAGCAGGGAACATCACCAACCAGGGACACTTTGACAACAACGTCCTGCCGCCCAAGGACTGAGGAACATACTGACCCATCACCCCCATCCCCCAGGAGCTGACCATCCAAAAGACATTTGCACTTTGACTTGTGTCCTTGACTTTATATACAGTGGCAAGAAAAAGTATGTGAACCCTTTGGAATTACCTGGATTTCTGCATAAATTGGTCATCAAATTTGATCTGATCTTCATCTAAGTCACAACAACAGACAAACACAGTGTGGTTAAACTAATAACACACACATTATTGTATTTTTCTTGTCTATGTTGAATACATCATTTAAACATTCACAGTGTACGGTGAAAAAAGTATGTGAACCCCTAGGCTAATGGCTTCTCCAAAAGCTAATTGGAGTCCGCTAACCTGGAGTTCAATCAATGAGACGAGATTGGAGGTGTTGGTTAGAGCTGCCTTTTCCTATAAAAAACACTCACAAAATTTGAGTTTGCTATTTACAAGAAGCATTGCCTGATGTGAACCATGCCTCGAACAAAAGAGATCTCAGATTAAGAATTGTTGACTTGCATAAAGCTGGAAAGGGTTACAAAAGTATCTCTAAAAGCCCCGATGTTCATCAGTCCACGGTACAACAAATTGTCTATAAATGGAGAAAGTTCAGCACTGTTGCTACTCTCCCTAGGAGTGGTCGTCCTGCAAAGATGACTGCTAGAGCACAGCACAGAATGCTCAATGAGGTTAAGAAGAATCCTAGAGTGTCAGCTAAAGACGTACATAAATCTCTGTAACATAATAACATCTCTGTTAACGAGTCTACGATAGTAAAACACTAAACAAGAATGGTGTTCATGGGAGAACACCACGGAAGAAGCCACTGCTGTCCAAAAATACATTGCTGCATATCTGAAGTTCTCAAAAGTGCACCTGGATGTTCCAAAATTTTCTGTGGACAGATGAAACTACAGTTGAGTTGTTTGGAAGGAAGACACAACACTATGTGTGGAGAAAAAAAGGCACACCACACCAACATCAAAACCTCATCCCAACTGTAAAGTATGGTGGAGGGAGCATCATGGTTTGGGGCTGCTTTGTTGCCTCAGGGCCTGGACAGCTTGATATCATCGACGGAAAAATGAAGTCCTAAGTTTATCAAGACATTTTGCAGGAGAATGTTAGGCTATCTGTCCGCCAATTGAAGCTCAACAGAAGTTGGGTGATGCAACAGGACAACGACCCAAAACACAGAAGTAAATTAACAACAGAATGGCTTCAGCAGAAGAAAATACGCCTTCTGGAGTGGCCCAGTCAGAGTCCTGACCTCAACCCGATTGAAATGCTGTGGCATGACCTAAAGAGAGCAGTTCACACCAGACATCCCAAGAATATTGTTGAAGTGAAACAGTTTTGTAAAAAGGAATGGTCCAAAATTCCTCCTGACCGTTGTGCAGGTCTGAACCGCAACTACAGAAAACGTTTGGTTGAGGTTATTGTTGCCAAAGGAGGGTCAACCAGTTATTAAATCCAAGGGTTCTCATACTTTTTACACCCTGAACTGTGAATGTTTACACGGTGTGTTCAATAAAGACATGAAAATGTATAATTGTCTGTGTGTTATTAGTTTAAGCAGACTGTTTGCCTATTGTTGTGACCTAGATGAAGATCAGATCAAATGTTATGACCAAAAAATCCAGGTATTTCCAAAGGGTTCACATACTTTTTCTTGCCACTGTATGTGTGTATGTGTGCATGTGTGCCTGTGTGCCTGTGTGTCTGTGTGTGTGTGTGTGTGTGTGTGTGTGTGTGTGTGTGTGTGTGTGTGTGTGTGTGTGTGTGTGTGTGTGTGTGTGTGTGTGTGTGTGTGTGTGTGTGTGTGTGTGTGTGACAAAACCACTATGACTAACAAATGCATAAAATGTATATATATATGCACACCATTGACCAAACCCAGACCATGCCAGCTGTGCCTTCTGGAGGTGTACCGGCCACCCAACTGCGTTTCGACCTACTCATTCCATCGTTAGTGGGGATAGAGATTCACCTGTGATGTTGCTACAGTAATCTACTCACTTAGACATTTCATGAATGCTAAAACCTTGGGTGACTGGATTGTATTTGTAAGGAAACAGTTGAGTTGAGAGAGCATATACAAACAATTAATTTCTAATGCTGTAGGATACATATATATATACACACACACACACACACAGTACCAGTCAAAAGTTGACACACCTACTCATTCAAGGGTTTTTATTTATTTGTACTATTTTCTACATTGTAGAATAATAGTGAAGACATCATAACTATGAAATAACACATACGGAATCATGTAGTAACCAAAAAGTGATAATTAAACAAATCGAAATATATTTTAGATTATTCAAAGTAGCCACCCTTTGCCTTGATGACACCTTTGCACTCTTGGCATTCTCTCAACCAGCTTCACCTGGAATGCTTTTCCAACAGTCTTGAAGGAGTTCCCACATATGCTGATCACTTGTTGGCTACTTTTCCTTCACTCTGCAATTCAACTCATCCCAAACCATCTCAATTGGGTTGAGGTTGGGTGATTGTGGAGGCCAGGTCATCTGACGCAGCACTCATCACTCTCCTTCTTGGTCAAATAGCCCTTACACAGCCTGGAAGTGTGTTGAGTTATTGTCCTGTGGGGAAAAAATGATAGTCCCACTAAGCGCAAACCAGATGGGATGGTGTATCACTGCAGAATGCTGTGGTAGCTATGCTAGTTAAGTGTGCCTTGAATTCTAAATAAATCACAGACAATGTCACCAGCAAAGCACCATCACACCTCCTCCTCCATGCTTCACGGTGGGAACTACACATGCAGAGATCATCCGTTCACCTACTCTGCGTCTCAGAAAGACACGTCAGTTGGAACCAAAAATCTCAAATTTGGACTCATCAGACCAAAGGACAGATTTCCACCAGTCTCATATCCATTGCTCGTGTTTCTTGGCCCAACCAAGTCTCTTCTTCTTATTGGTGCCCTTTAGTAGTGGTTTCTGCAGCAATTTGACCATGAAGGCCTGATTCACGCAGTCTCCTCTGAACAGTTGATGTTGAGATATGTCTGTTACCTGAACTCTGTGAACCATTTATTGGGGCTGTGATTTCTGAGGCTGATAACTCTAATGAACTTATCCTCTGCAGCAGAGGTAACTCTGGGTCTTCCTTTCCTGTGGCGGTCCTCATGAGAGCCAGTTTCATCATAGCACTTGATGGTTTTTGAATGTTTTACTCATTGTGGGCATGTTTTTGTGGGTTTGATTTAAACTGACCTGTTTTATGAACTGAACACGTGTTTGACTGTATGTTTTGTATTCTGTTTTTATTTTAAGTTTGATATTTTAACCAGTTTTATGTAATAAATGTGACTGCTTGTAAAATGCCCCATTTTCACTATACAGTTGAAGTCAGAAGTTTACATACACCTTAGCCAAATACATTTATATTTACTTTTCACAATTCCTGACATTTAATCGTAGTAAAACTTCCCTGTCTTAGGTCAGTTAGGATCACTACTTTATTTTAAGAATGTGAAATGTCAGAATAACAGTAGAGAGAATTATTTATTTCAGCATCTATTTCTTTCATCACATTCCCAGTGGTTCAGAAGTTACATACACTCCGTTAGTATTTGGTAGCATTGCCTTTAAATTGTTCAACTTGGGTCAAACATTTCTGGTAGCCTTCCACAAGCTTCCCACAATAAGTTGGGTGAATTTTAGCCCATTCCTCCTGACAGAGGTGGTGTAACTGAGTCAGGTTTGTGGGCCTCCTTGCTCGCACATGCTTTTTCAGTTCTGCCCACAAATGTTCTATATGAATGAGGTTAGGGCTTTGTGGTGGCCACTCCAATACCTTGACTTTGTTGTCCTTAAGCCATTTTGCCACAACTTTGGAAGTATGCTTGGGGTCGTTGTCCATTTGGAAGACCCATTTGCGACCAAGCTTTAACTTCCTGACTGATGTCTTGAGATGTTGCTTCAATATATCCACATAGTTTTCCTCCCTCATGATGCCATCTATTTTGTGAAGTGCACCAGTCCCTCCTGCAGCAACCCCCCCCCCCCCCCCCCCCCCACAATATGATGCTGCCACTCCCGTGCTTCACGGTTGGGATGGTGTTCTTCGGCTTGCAAGCCTCCCCCTTTTTCCTCCAAACATAACGATGGTCATTATGGCCAAACAGGTCTATTTTTGTAGAGGACATTTCCCCAAAAAGTACGACCTTTGTCCACATGTGCAGTTGTAAACCGTAGTCTGGCTTTTTTATGGCGGTTTTGAAGCAGTGGCTTCTTCCTTGCTTGAGCGGCCTTTCAGGTTATGTCGATATAGGACTCGTTTTACTGTGGATATAGATACATTTGTACCTGTTTCCTCCAGCATCTTCACAAGGTCCTTTGCTGTTGTTCTGCGATTGATTTGTACTTTTCGCACCAAAGTACGTTCATCCCTAAGAGACAGAATGTGTCTCCTTCTTGAGCAGTATGACGGCTGTGTGGTCCCATGGTGTTTATACTTGCGTACTATTGTTTGTACAGATGAACATGGCAGCTTCATGCATTTAGAAATTGCTCCCAAGGATGAACCAGACTTGTGGAGGTCTACAATGTTTTTTCTGAGGTCTTGGCTGATTTCATTTGATTTTCCCATTATGTCAAGCAAAGAGGCGCTGAGTTTGAAGATAGGCCTTGAAATACATCCACAGGTACACCTCCAATTGACTCAAATTATGTAAATTAGCCTATCAAAAGCTTCTAAAGCCATGACATTTTCTGGAATTTTCCAAGCTGTTTAAAGGCACAGTCAACTTAGTATATGCAAACTTCTGACCCACTGGAATTGTGACACAGTGAATTATAAGTGAAATAATCTGTCTGTAAACAATTGTTAGAAAAATGACTTGTGTCATGCACAAAGTAGATTTCCTAACCGACTTGCCAAAACTGTAGTTTGTTAACAAGAAATTTATGGAGTGGCTCTAAAATGAGTTTTGTCGACTCCAACCTAAGTGTAGGTAAACTTCAGACTTCAACTGTATATACTGGACATGACGTAAAGTATTAGGGTGGTTAACAGTATCGCCCACTAGTGTGGTTATAACAGACTGTTTATTAGCAGGTAAGGAGAATGCAACATAGCAGCGATACAGATGTGACTGTGGCATTTATGCTTGGTGGGGGTCCTCTCACATTGTCAGTTCCTGTGGGAGAGAAGAAAGAGGAAGACAATTACTTTGGGTTGGATGTGTGCCGAACGTATATTGTTAAGCTTTTTTTCCAAAACCTGTTGAAAAAGCACTGTTGCAATCATCAGCAGGTCATAACAACAACTGTAGGCCCAACGTGGACATAGTGTGTTACAACAGATTCCTTCCTTCATCACTCCCTCCTCACCATGATAGCGTTAACGATGTCGTTGGTGTTGTGTCTGAGGGCGCGGACAGCTTTAGAACGGGACACGTTAGCCTGGGCCATCACCAGCTCTATATCCCTCTGCTCCAAACCTCCCTCGTCCACCTGACAGACAGAGGCCAATGTCAAAGTCAGTTGCACTACTTCTGAACATGAAAAACAATGCTACAGTTCTTATTAGCCATCAGGCTAACAACAGTAGAACAGTGGTGTAAAGTACTTAAGTAACAATACTTGAAAGTACTACTTAAGTAGTTTTTGGGAGTATCTGTACTTGACTTTAACTATTTATATTTTTGACAACTTTTACTTCACTACATTCCTAAAGAAAAGTATGTACTTTTAACTCCATACATTTTCCTTGAGACCCAAAAGTACTTGTTACATTTTGAATGCTTAGCAGGACAGGAAAATGATCTAATTCACATACTTATCAAGAAAACATCACGGTCATCCCTACTGCCTCTGATCTGGGGGACACACTAAACACATTATTTTTTTGTAAATTATATCTGAGTGTTGGAGCATGCCCCTGGCTATCCGTAAGTTAAACTAAACAAGAAAATGGTGCCGTCTGGTTTGCTTAATATAAGTAATTTGAAATGATTTTTACTTAAGTATATTTTAGCAATTACATTTACTTTAGTATATTTAAAACCAAATACTTTTAGACTTTTACTGAAGCAGGATTTTCCTGTGTGACTTTCACTTTTATTTGAGTCTTTTCCTATTAAGGTATCTTTACTTGTACTCAAGTATGAGTTGGGTACTTTTTCCACCACTGCAGTAGAGATGACTGAAATATAACAACACTAGACAGAATTGTTTCATATTAAGATCTAAAAAAACTACTGTACATGAAAGAGTAAGAATAGTGTAAAGATTGGCGTTTTTCCTTGACATAATGAGTGAGCATGCATGTCCGTACCTCCTCCTCCTCGCTCTCCTCCTTGATGGTGAGGCTGGGTGGTGCAGGGGGCGCCAGGGGGGAGGGCTCCACCGGGACCTTAAACTTCTCTGCCGCTGCCTTGTGCACCTGTTGAGACAGGTCCTCTATCTAGGGAGGAAATAGGAAGAGAGAGAGAGGTCACCTTGCCCTCTGAACAATGTAGATGAGAGAAAAGAGAGAGAGAGGGGGATAAAGAGAGAGGGGGTAAAGAGAGCAAGAGAGAGAGAGAGTGCGAGAGAGAGAGAGAGAGAGAGAGGGTTAGGATGTCACCTTGGCCTCTCCAAACACGATGTAGATGTCTGACGCGGGGCTCTTGAAGACGTCAGGTCTGCTGATGACAAACAAGATGCTCTTCGACTTCCTTATAGTGATCCTGGTCACACCGTGGACCGGCCGCAAGCCCAGCTTACCCATGGCCTAAACACACACACACACACTGGTTACACCATGATGCGGCCAAACACACAGAATACACACACATTTGCTCTGTGTTTGATTAGCTGAGTCTGCCACATGAAGCAGCTCTGTGTTCACATCTCGCCTTGCGGGCCTTCTTCTCACTGCGGCTCTGCTTAGGTCTGTTAATCCCCTCATCAGCAGGAGAGATGGGCTGAGAGAGAGAAGGGAGGACAACAAAATCAATTCAACACATCAAACCTGAGAACATTCTACAGTAGTTTACCCATATCCAGACTGATAATATGGAACATATCTCTGAAGCTGCGACGCATTCAGAAAATACAGGCCCACAACACGCATCCTTCTTACCCCCCTACCTAAAGGTAATGACATCAATATGTTATTACATAACACACAGTGAACGCAAGGTTTCCACCCTTGGGGGTGAGGGGACTTCTCGGGTGTTCTCTGCCCACACACGGTAGACTCACCTGGGGTTCTGAGGATTTCAGTGGCACCCTCTCTGGTTCTTCCAATTCTGGCACTGATCCCTCACTCTCCGACTCATTGCAGGAGCCCACTGTGGAACACACACACACACTGTTACTCTCAGAGGACTGCATCACATCCTCATTGCTATGGTAACTAATGACTGAGATGTAGATGATGAGGACATGTTGTAGCTCGTTAGCACTCTGGTAATGGGACAGCATCATAAAGCTCTACGGCTAACCTAATCACTGATCTTAGAGAAGAAATAGATCACCTCATTAAATAGCAATGACATTTCATCTCTATGCTATGGAACATGCATGTTATGACGTACAATTACATTCTGTACTACTGTGTTTCAACGCATGTAGCATTGTTCATTCTGCTGCAGTGCTACCACTCATACAGTACACATAAATCCCCATCCATGATTCTATGTACGTATCATCTACCGGGAGGTCAGTTCTAGCTAGATTGACTCAGAGGTTTCAGGTTGACTGACGGTTGCCCTGAAATAACCTCTATTGAAAGATGTGCAATAACAGTATTCCTCCTGGATAAAATGATCCTCTCTCGGAGTATTTCTCCTCCATTATTCAGTAGCTGCAGCAGTGTTCTGTGGTCGACGGGGTATTATTGAGAATCTTCCTAGAATCTGAAGTATGTCCTTCATCAGGACCATAGCAGGACCACTAGACATATTCAGAGCCATCTGTGTGTGTGAGGAAGGTCATAGGTGGAGTCACTTCTCAGAATCACTTTCTCAAGGAGACAGAGAGAAACAGACAGACATAGAGAGAGATTTGGATTTGGAGAACACGTACAGTTGTATTTGAAGGACAGGTCCAGCTCCTGTGAATTCTTGTGGCTGATTGGACAGTCTGTCTGTCTCTCAGTTGGTTGGCAGGAGGAGTGAAGCAGTACCTCTCGCTGATTGGAGGAACCAGACTCTTTATGAGAAGGGTTTCCCACAATCCCCCTGGGCTGAGTCATGTGACGTCGTAGAGGAACAGCAGTGTCATCATCATCACTGTCTGTGTCCATCCCATCTGCAACAAAATCCAAGTTCACACAGGTTGGACTGATTCATGATTCACTGATTCTTGATTACCAAAAAGAGAAAATCAAATTACCCCACACCCCTATCTCTCCTGAGTGTAACTCACCTCTGTCCTGTGGGCTTTGTGACTGACCTGTTTTGACCTGTCTGTTGGGCTCGGTGAGGATGTTTGGTTGGGGCTGGGGCTGGGGCTGGGGCTGGGGCTGGGGCTGGGGCTGGGGCTGGGGCTGGGGCTGGGGCTGGACCTGCCTGCGGATGTCTAGGACAGGCATTGTGGTTGGAGGCTCCAGCCATGGCAGAAACTCCTGGGTGGGCTGGGTAAAGCTGGGGGTCGAGGGCAGGGCTAACGTGGGTGGAGATGGAAATGAGGAGGGGGTAGGGGACATAGGGACACTTTCGGTGGGTATAGGGGGGTGCTTAGGAAGGGCGATAGGGGTAGTAGAAAGGGTTGCAGAGGCTGCCTGAACATTGGTTGATTGAGGCTGGGTGTCTAGGAGTGGGGTGACAGGCTGGACTGTGGTGACGAGAAGCTGGGACTCCTGTATGGGGGTGGGGAGGTCCTCATCTGGCGGCATCGCGAAGGTACTGGGGGGAGGAGAGGAGGAGAGAGGAGAGGGGGAGAGAGGAGGAGGAGAGGAGGAGGGAAGAGGTGGGGGAGATGAGGAATGAGGAGAGAAGGAGAGATGGGGAGGAGAGGAGGAGGGAAGAGGTGGAGGAGAAGAGGACCTATTCTGTTCTGTAGGGGAGGCATGGCCACTCCCCACATTGTTATCGTTGATATCCTTCCTGCTTTCTGTCTGGCAGCCAGGCATCGGCCTGTTAGCAAGCATTTTCTGGTGCACTTCCGTGTTCACTTCCTGGTTGACTAGGAGAGTGGGAGTTATAGGGTAGAGGCTGGTAGGACTAGGGGGAGTCGGGGCAACGGAGACGTTTCTGTTTTCCCCTCTTCTCTCGGACTCTGCTTCAGGTTTGCCCTTCACAGGTGTCCTCTGTCTGGTATCTGCAACAGATTTTTGTCCCCTCGTGTTCTTATTCTTTTGTTTCCCTGGTGGGGAGGCGTCTGCTAGGGTCTTGGCAGGGAGAGCTGGTTCCTGTGGTTGATCAGTAGACCCAGGGCCTGACGTAGATTGTCTGCGCAGCTGACTGGGTCTGTCTCTGCTCTGCTTCCTCTGCTTCCCTCTCCTCTCTGGCTGAGGAGGAGTGATGGCTTTCTCTGTGCTCAGCTCTCCCTCAGGTGTCTGACGCTGTGCAGGTTCTGGAATACTCTCTGTTGGAGAGAATCTCTCCTCTGCTCTCTCCTCAACCTCACTTTCCCCTGAGATACAAACACTGCTCTCCTGCCCTTCTAAGGCCACGCTCATCTTTGGTTGGTCAATGTGCCTGTCAGTCGTCTGACCGCCACCACCCTCTCTTTGGATCACCGTCTGTGGCTCTGTCTCCTCTGGCTGAGGCTGGGAACACAGTTTTTTCACACTTTCTACCGTGTCTTTGGCCACTGATAGGGATAGGGAAGCTTCTTGGAAAACTTGGACCTTCTCTACTGTGTCTTTGCTCACTGATGGGGAAGTTTCTTGGGAAACTTGTACTTTCTCTACTGTATCTTTGCCCACTGATAGGGAAGATTCTTTGGAGACTTGGACCTTCTCTACTGTGTCTTTGCTGACTGATGGGGAAGTTTCTTGGGAAACTTGGACCTTCTCTACTGTGTCGTTGCCCACTGATGGGGAAGTTTCTTCAAAAACGTGGACTTCCTCTATTGTGTCTTTGCCCTCTAATAGGGCCGATTCTTGGAATGCTTGTACCTTCTCTACTGTGTCTTTGCTCACTGATGGGAAAGTTTCTTGGGAAACTTGGACCTTCTCTACTGTGTCTTTGCCGACTGATAGGGCCGATTCTTGAGATACTTGGACCTTCTCTACTGTGTCTTTGCTCACGGATGGGGAAGTTTCTTGGGAAACTTCGACCTTCTCTACTGTGTCTTTGCCGACTGATAGGGACGATTCTTGGGATACTTGGACCTTCTCTACTGTGTCTTTGCTCACTGATGGGGAAGTTGCTTGGGAAACTTCAACCTTCTCTACTGTGTATTTGCCCACTGATGGGGAAGTTTCTTGGGAGACTTGGACATTTTCTACTATGTTTTTGCTCACTGATGGGGAACATTCTTGGGAAAATTGTACTTTCTCTACTGTCTCTTTGCTCATTGATGGGGAAATTTCTTGGGAGACGTGGAACTTCTCTACTGTGTCTTTGCTCATTGATGGGGAAGTTTCTTGGGAAACTTGGACCTTCTCCACTGTGTCTTTGCTCACTGATGGGGAAGTCTCTTGGGAAACTTCGACCTTCTCTACTGTGTCTTTGCCCGCGGATGGGAACGTTTCTTGGGAAACGTGGACTTTCTCTACTGTGTCTTTGCTCACTGGTGGAGAAGTTTCTTGGGAAACTTGGACCTTCTCTACTGTGTTTTTGCCCACCGATAGGGAAATTTCTTGGGAGACTTGTACATTCTTTACTGTGTCTTTGCCCACTGAGAGAGAAGTTTCTTGGGAAACTTGGACCTTCTCTACTGTGTCTTTCCTCATTGATGGGGAAGTTTCTTGGAACAGTCTGCCTGACTTGGAGTTGCTTGGTCTGATTTTATGGCTGAAGGATCCAAACGCCCCACCCAGCAGAGATAGAGCAAGGTCTGCCTGTTTGACTGCTGGGTTAATATCTGTGTTACTGTTGGGTCTGGAAATGGCTGCCTCTACTGAACCAGGGCTCTGGTCTGAGACGGTCTGTGGTTTACCCCCTGGTGGTGAGACACGCCCAGGGCTTTCCATGGACGAGGAAGCCTGTCTTATGTCTGATTGGTGTGTTGAGCTGTCCGTTAATGTTGTTGGCCTATCGGAGGCTGCAGCAGCCTGTGGTCTCACCTCTGTGAGTGGTATGTTTGAGAGGGACGCCCTCAGACTCACACTCTGGCTCTGGTGTCTCACCTCCTCTGACAGGGCATTCAGAGTCACACAGGTTGGCATTCCAGAGGATAGGAACATGGAGTCATTGTTGTTGTTTTCCTGCTCCTCCTTGTTTTCCGGGTGACTCTGCAGGTTGCTGACATCATCCTCTGGGAATTGGGAGCTTCCGTCCTCTCCTCCCCCTGCCTCTGATATCTCCTCGATGGACCTCCAGCTGGACAGGTTGGACTCTGGCACTCCCTCTCCCACAAGCTCAACATCTGCCATCTTGTCTGGCCGACCACACAGGCTGTTGTTGTCTTCTTCGTCCCCCATTATATCATCCACCTCATCCTCGTCTGTGCCGACATTGGGCAGCCCGGAGAGTGTCTGTCCAATCGTCTGTCCAATTGTCTGTCCAACAGCATGCCCCTCCACCTCACACAGTAACAGGTTCTGTGCCTCCAACCCACAGGCCTGCCCCAGAGAGAGAGATTGGGCCTCCCCTGCCCCCCAGGCCCCAGCCCCTGCTCCTAACCCCCTCCTATCAGCCCTCCAGCCCACATCCCCCCTCCTCCCTCCTGCGTCTGTCTCTGAGTTCTCCCTCTTGGGAGAGACAGCCAGGGGTGTGTGAGGGGAGCCCAGGGCCCCAGGGCCCCCGTCCTCAGTGCTCAGGGTGTTCTCCCTCAGGTTCTCCTGGGCGGGGTCACATGGGCAGATGTCAGGGGTCAGGGACAGGTTGTCAGCCAGGTCAGGTGAGCTCTCAGGGCAGGAGGAGACAGGGATGTTGCTGGGGTTAGGCTCTTTCGGGTACGAGAGCAGAGGGACCCCCTTGTTCAGGTCATTGGTGGCAGTGGTCCCTTCAAGGACGTGATGGGAGTCCACACCTTCAGCGCTGCTGTTCTCATTCTTCTGGTCCAGTTCCAGCACTGACACCAGAAGCGGTTTGGACCGGATTGAAGCCGCTGCCACCCCAAACACACGTGGGAGGGGCTTACGGGGCTCAGAGGTCTTCTGTTTAGGCCGGGGTGTGTCTGACTTAGAGGGGCGTGGCTTAATGAGTAGTTTGAACGAGTCTCTGTCTGTCTCCTCTGTGTGGTCCTCGTCTGAAGTCTCTGTGCTCTGTTCATCCTTCTCTCTCTCCGCACCCCTCTGTTTGTCCTTTCCTCTCTCCCCACCGCTCTGTTTGTCCTTTCCTCTCTCCCCACCGCTCTGTTTGTCCTTTCCTCTCTCCCCACTGCTCTGTTTGTCCTTCCCTCTCTCCCCACTGCTCTGTTTGTCCTTCCCTCTCTCCCCACCGCTCTGTTTGTCTTTCTCTCTCTTTGCACTGCTCCTTTTGTCCTCCTCTCTCACCGTACCAGCCTGTACTTCCTCTGCAGCTGCTTTGGCTTGCCCTGCTTCTGTTGCCAGGCTCACAGGGCTGTTATGGGATGGCAGGGTTGCCAGGGTGACAGGATTGCTGTGGGACGCTGTCTCCTCGATTGTAGCAGCAGGGTTAGTGTTAGGAGTAGCAGCAGGGTTTGGGGTAGAGCATGTACCTGGGGTAGTTTTGGGGGTTGAGGCTGTAGCAGGGTTGGTGTTAGTGGTACAGGCCGTAGGAGATTTAGCGTTAGGGGCAAGAACACTGTTAGTGTTAGGGGTAGAGACCGTAGCAGGGTTCATTTCAAGTGTACAGACAGTAGCAGGGTTAGTTTTGGGGGTGGAGGCAGTAGCATAGTTATGTTGTGGGGTTGAGGCTGTAGCAGGGTTAGTGTTAGTGGTACAGACTGTAGCAGATTTAGCATTTGGGGCAGGAGCAAAGTTAGTGTTGGGGTTAGAGAGAGATGCAGGCTTGGTTTTAGGGGTTGACATGGTAGCAGGGGTAGTCTTTGGGGTAATCGAGGCAGGGTAAGGGGTTGTAGAAGGTTTAGGGGTAAAGGTAGAGACAGAAGGGCTCTCCTGAGAAGGAGCGGGGACAGGAGGGTCAGAGGACTCTGAGGAGTTCTCCATTTCACTCCCACTGCCGCTGTTTGAGGACTTGGGGTGGGCTGATTCCGCAAGTTGGGCAGGTGCAAGTGCAGGTTGTGGTTGTGGTGGTTTGGGTCCTGGAGGATCCTCAGGCCGGGGCTCTTTGTCTCCTGGGGGATTGATTAGGCTAGGTCTGCTCTGGGACTGGGACAGTTCAGTGCTGTGGGCCTCTGGTCTAGTTTCAGGCTGAGGTTTGGCTTGGTGTGGTTCTGTGGGTGGTCCTGTGGGTGGTCCTGTGGGTGGTCCTGTGGGGGGTTCAGCATGTCTCTCTGTGCTGTACAGCCGCTCATCCTCTTCGCCATTATAAGAGGCGGAGTCTAGTGAGTCGTCAGTGTCATCATGAAAACAGAAGGACTCATCCAGACCTTCATTGATGGAAGTCTCCGACAGTGAATGAAGGAAGGAGGCCGAGTTGTCCTCTTCAGCTGGGTCATTTACAGCCTTACCCTCACCCTCCTCCTCCTCTTCCTCAACATCCTCACCCTCCTCTTCATCCACCTCTTCCTCTATCGCTATTTCTACCTTAGCCTCCTCTATCTCTACCTTAGCCTCCACTTCTTCCTCATCATCATCATCTTCATCATCATCCTCTACGTCCCCCTCCTCCTCTCCGGCCGCGTATGCATCCACATCGTTCCCTTCGTTCCTGTCGTTTCCCTCTCCTCCCTCATTCCCCTCCTCTGTGGGGAAGAGAGTGATCTCCATGGAGTCTGCTTGAAAGAGGAGGCTGGTGTGGAGGGGAAAGTTAAGCAGAGAGGCTGGGATCATCCTCTCCTCCTCCTCCTCCTCCTCCATCTCTCCATCATCACTGTAGGAGCCTGGGAACATCAGGAAGGTACCCATCTCTCCGTATGGACTGGAGTTATCCCCGTCTGACACATCTGGAGAGCATGTGTCCAGGGTAAGGTTGGGGGAGGCAGGGTTGACACTGGAGGTGTGATGGCTTAGGTTCCCCATGTCTGGGGCGAAGGGGAAGGAGATGGAGGTCAGCCGTGGGGAGTCTGTTCCATCCTCTGGGTTGGTAATGGGAGGGTAAAGTTCCTCAGCCATACAGGCCTGCAGCTCCAGCTCCAGGCCTCTTTGCAGCAGGGGACTAGAGTACTGCTGTCCCCCAGCTAGAGCATCCTCTGCTGGGCAGAGCGAGCCCTCCGACTCCCCTCCCTCTTCCTGGGAGTCAGTGCTTCTGCCACTGCTGCTCCTCAATGGGGAAGTGTCCTCTGTCACCCAGCGAGGGCGACAGCTACCTCTTGAGACTGTCGCTTCCTCACTCCTCCTCCCCCTCACCTCCCCTCTCAGCACCTCCTCCTCCTCCAGGATCACAGTCTCTGCTAGACCCTTATAGAGGCAGAACCGCCACTCTGCTGCTCCTCCTCCCTTCTCCTCTGCCCTCTCCCCTACTGCTCCCCTATCCTCTCCCACCTCGTCTCCGATTTCGGACAGCGAGCTGACAAAGCATGCAGGTGCCTCCTGCACCTCCTCTGCCAGGAGCAGATTGGGGGAGGTGCAGGGGGAGGTGGAAGAGGTCCAGCTGCCCCCCTCCGCCGTGACGTAGGAGCCAGAGGGGGAGGTGAGAGGGGAGCACAGGTCCTCGCTGTCCGAGGGGGAGTTTTGTGAGAGGGGAGAGGCTGGAGAGCCAGGGTAAGAGCGATGTTTGAGGTGTAAGGGGCGAGCAGCCATCTTGATGGGGGTGGAGGGGGCGGTATAGTACAGGTCAGGATCCAGGGATGAGGGAACGCCCACTCTCAGAGGGTCCACGGCATAGGCCGGCTCAGTGAAGGATAGGATAGCAGGGGGATAGGCTGGCTCGGACAGGGAGGGCATGGCATACATGGCACATACAAAAGGCATTTCACCATAGGGAGACAGCCCTGCCTCCAAAGGGCTTAAGCTGCCCGTCAAACTAACATCCACTGTGACTGGCTCTGAGGAGGGAGGGGAGGCAGGGATGAGGGGGGTTAGGAGAGGGGTGAGGAGAGGGCTAATGGGCAGGACAGGGATTCTCTCCTGCTCTTGCTCCATCTTTGGGGTCAGAGGTGAATTGTCTCTCTCCTGCCCTGTGTCCAGTTGGGCCTTTTCCCCAGACTCGGCCTGTGGTTCTGAGGGATGGTTAGGGACCTCCAAGACTTGGCCTCCGGGCAGGGGTATCACCTGGCTGCTCTGCACGCAAGGGCACTTCCCTGTCAGGGTCTTCTTGGTCTTGAGCAGGGCCTCCTGGCCCATCACCACCCGTGTGTCCATGTTCTCTGGCTCCTTGTAGTCGCTCTCCACCTCTGAGCCCATCAGGACCTGGAGAACATAATGAGAACGTTGGATGAACATTGGAAAAACATAAAGAGAAGAGGAGAACATTGGTAAACATACACACACACACCTTGATTCTCTCCATCTTCACGGGTCCGCTGCGGCGTCCACAGGGTCCGTGACCTCCAAACGTTCCGCTAAGCCGGATCGTGTTACTGTGGCGACAGTCGGAACCTTCAGGCTGGGGTCGCGGGGTCGCGGAGGAGCTGGGCGTGGCCCGGACCAGCCGCGGCCCAAAAGGAGAGGTGCATGATGGGAGCAGCTTCTGAGGGGTGCTGGGGGAGGGACTAGAGCCGCTGTCACTAGGGGTGGAGCCACTGTCACTAGGGGTGGAGTCAGTGGAGGCATGTCTGGTCATGTCTGAAAGAGGAGCGAAAGAGAAGAAACTGTTTCTGTAATGTAATGTTATGTCCATGAGGTCAGAATCACTAGCTGCTTTATGACCTGGCAACAGTAACTGTAATGGAGAAAAGGCAACTGGAATTTCAGTTTACCTCCTGAATGTATTAAAAATAATAAAATAATAAAAGATCTGTAATGGATGCTGTAGCCTCTTTGCCTTTGTTGAATAGAAACAGTCCTTTCAGCTCTCTCCTTGAAGCTTGTTGTCTCTTCATTACCGCTACACACACAGCCATACCTAGAGGATCTAGAATGTCACCTAAATGTCAGAGATAACATTTGACTGAAAAGACCACACTCACAGCAGGGTACACATCAAGTGGCATCAACATATCAATATATAAGGCCCCTACTGTCATTGCTTGCAGTCCATCAACTACAGCTGGGTGAATGGAGCCCATTTACTGGCAGTTCTGAATGAAAGAAATGTGTGCTCCCTCCATTTACAGGGCTCACTGCCCAGGGTAGTTCATTACTCAGGCTCTTTCCCTTCCACAGTAGTGACCCCTGACCCCCAAAGGAATGGAATACACCCTGAGTTTGCTGAAGTCTGCATATCTGGCTGTGGTACCTGCTGCTAGGGCAGTAGAGCCCGCACTGTGCATGTTGGTGTTTTTCCCCTCTCTGCCCCTCCTCTCATCTTTCCTCTCCCCTCTCTTATCCTATCAGCAAAGTCAGACTGACAGCTCTGTCGCCATAGGGCAAAGTCAGCAGAACAGAAACACACACACATACACACACACATACAGCAGAGCAGAGCACATGGATTAAAATAAGCAGAGCTCATAGATTCAAATATATAGTATATACAGTGCCTTCAGAAGGTATTCATACCTCTTGACTTATTCCACATATTGTTGTGTTACAGCCTGAACTCAAAACGGATTAAATATATATTTGTATCTCACCAATCTACACACAATACCCCATAATGACAAAATGAAAACATGTTTTTAGAAATGTTTTTAATTGTGCATGTTATTTTGGCATTAATATGTGTCACATATCAGTTTGCAAACAATGTAAAAATAATATATATCGTGGAGTTAATATAGCCGCATACAAACATGGTCTCTTTTTTGTTTTCTTGAGTAAGGCAGCTCCAAAATGCAGGTGTTTCAGCCTACAGTAGCTCAGTGCTTTCTGTGGTGGTGGGCAAGCCAGCAGAAAATATTTAGCGTTGCGCCGTGATTGGCTCAGTGTTCGGTCACTCATGGGGACTTTATGTCACTGCCAAGTGTAAGAGGAGACCTTGAAAATACTAGCCCTTTGGGTGTTACATTAGAAGTGCCCATCCAAGAAGGCTCAAGGTCATTGGCCACAGATAAAATGACGTCAAATCACATTATATGTACAGTAGCATTGATTGGACTGATCATGTCAACATCATACTTTCACAATCTTAGCTAGCAGTCATCATCATGAATCAAGTCAACAATCCACTGGTAAATCCTTTTTAATCTTTGTCATGTGAAGAGAAATAATGAAGAGAAATTATAGATATGTATTGGTGCTCATTGGCCATTGCACATAAACATTATACAAAACAAGTTGGAAATCGCAAATTCAACGAGTGGTTTGGAAGAAATCAGTGACAGTGGCTGTGTGGTCCCAAATCTGGGATTAAGGGTCTCTTTTCTAAGTTTAAAACGATAAACATTCAACATTGGACATGCTGTCAATGAAGCATTATTTGTGCTGCGCTCAAAACAACTGTTAACTTGGAACTACGAAAACTTCACTTCACTTCAGTGAGTTCAAGACAACTGGGAAGTCGGCAATAAATGAGTTCCGACTGGGAAAATACATTTTGAACCGTCATCCAATTCGGAATTGTAAATCTGGCCTCCGATGAAAGCACCATAAATCCAGAGAATGCCAGACTTTGATGACAAAACTTGCCAACGAAGGACCACCGTGCCACCTTCCTGTTTAAGTGAGCATAGTGAGTCCAAAAATGTATTGTATGCTGCTGCATGCATGATGCAATATGCTAGGGAGATATGTATACTGTAAGTGTATGTTGTGTAGTAAAATGTTCGTAGCCCGTGTGCTTCAACCTAATAATTTGGTCTATTTACCATTCTTAATTTAGCCTACTGCTCTGACTGTTCTACTGTAGCCTATAACCTGTTTCAGAGAAATATAATCATCGAATATTGTAAGAGCTTTCATTGTCTGCTTATATGCCCCCTTTGTTAATCCTACGGTTCTGACTTAGTGTACAGGAAGAACACTGTAAGAATGGCCCATGTTCTGAATTATGTTGCTGTACATTTCAAAAGTGCTAAACAAATAGTTATATTGACTAACGTTACATTCGTCCTAGCTCTCTCATTAATGTCTTAATCAAAATTACAGATTGCCTCTAATCCGCTTGTCGTCCCCTTATGCCATAGTTTATATGCCTTGTAAATGAAGCTGAATGAACTGTTTCGCTGCCAGACAAGGCTCCGCTGATAGCCAGTTGTATCAGTGGTAAGATTTTGGGACTGCTGTTGGGACAGCTTTATGTAGGCCCTAACAGTTTGTGGGCACTGTTTGTCACCGTTATAGTGCAATTAATGTATTGTTTAGGGTTGTGTAGTGGCTTTGCTGGCATGCATCCCACTTCTTTTTCTTTTGCCCCACCAAGATTTACATGCTAATTTCACCTCTGAATGTACATAGGTTTTCCACACCCCTGAGTCAATACATATTAGAATCACCATTGGCAGCGATTACATTTTTGAGTCTTTCTGGGTAGGTCTCTAAGAGCTTTGCACACCTGGATTGTACAACATCTGAATATAATTTTTTTTAAGTATGAAGAGAGGTACTCTTGGAATATTTTTATTCTGTACATGCTTCCTTCTTTTCACTCTGTCATTTTGGTTAGTATTGTGGAGTAACTACAATGTCAGTTTTCTCCTATCACAGCCATTAAACTCTGTAACTGTTTTAAAGTCACCATTGGCCTCATGGTGAAATCCCTGAGGGATTTCCTTCTTCTCCAGCAACTAAGTTAGGAAGGACACCTGTATCTTTGCAGTGACTGGGTGTATTGATACACAATCCTTGGTGTAATTAATAACTTCACCATGCTCAAAGGGATATTCAATGTCTGTTTTTTTTACCCGTCTAACAATTATTTGTGAGGCATTGGAAAACCTCCCTGGTCTTTGTGGTTGAATCTGTGTTTGAAATTAACTGCTCGACTGAGGGACCTTACAGATAATTGTATGTGTGGGGTACAGAGATTAGGTAGTCATTCAAAAATCACAAAGTGAGTCCATGCAACTTATTATGTGACTTGTTAAGCAAATGTTTTGTCCTGAACTTATTTAGGCATGCTATAACAAATGGGTTGAATGCTTTAAATGTTTTATTAATTTGTAAACATTTCTAAAAACATAATCCACTTTGACATTATGAGGTATTGTGTCTGGGGCCAGTAACACAAAATCTCAATTTAATCTATTTTAAATTCAGGCTGTAACACAACAAAATGTCCAACAAGTCAAGGGGTGTGACAGAGAAAGGCCAAGCAAGAAAGTGAGAAAAGTAGAAAGAGAGAGAAAAGACAAGAGAGAATGAAAGGAATTGAATAAAGAAGAATTCATATTGATTGATGGGTAACATTGAGAACATGCTGGTCCTGTGTGATATTCATCCCTGATCCTGAAGGGGCGCTACATGCGCCCCGTCTGTTTGCCCTCTTCCATTTCTTGATTGTACTACAGCTAGCACAGTTAAATAACTTCACAAGCTACTTCATGTACAATTTGAAAATATCATGCTACCACTGCTCTCAGTGCTTGGTGGTAAAATTATACCAACATGGTAGCTAGTTTATGCTACTCCTTCTCTTATTTGAAATTAGCCTAATGCTGCTAGCTCTCTTGCTTTGTCTTTGCACTTTCACTCTCTCTCCTCCTGTCCCACCTCATCTTTCTCTCTCTTGAGCTCTCTCTCTCTTTTGCTCTCTCTTGTGCTCTCTCTCTCTCTAATCACGCACTCCACTCCAGTGACTATGCCATCGTCTCCATAACCTTCAACAGGAATGAAGGATCATTTTGAGAGAAAATGACAGAATGGAGGAGAGTAACTAGGGCAAGAGTGCGAGTGGAGGAGGGGGTCTGGATCAGTCAGAGAGAGAGAGAAAGACCATCACTCATTCATATATCTTTATGTACATATTCTTCATCCCTTTACACTTGTGTGTATAAGGTAGTTGTTGTGAAATTGTTAGGTTAGATTACTTGTTGGTTATTACTGCATTGTCGGAACTGGAAGCACAAGCCATTCGCTACACTCGCATTAACATCTGCTAACCATGTGTATGTGACAAATACAATGTTGATTTGATTTGATTTGACACCCACAAACAAAGAAACCTTAGAGTGGCACTTGTCTTATTGTGTCCTTGTAATCATCTCTGTGACAAATGTGTGTGTGTGTGTGTGTGTGTGTGTGTGTGTGTGTGTGTGTGTGTGTGTGTGTGTGTGTGTGTGTGTGTGTGTGTGTGTGTGTGTGTGTGTGTGTGTGTGTGTGTGCGTGCGTGCGTGCGTGCGAGCGTGCGTGGCTGGGTGAGTGGGTGGGTGGGTGGGTGGGTGTGTGGGTGTGTGCGCACGTGCACGTGACAGAGGGGCTTATCTGTGACATGACTCAGCATAACAATCCAGTGATAACATCCCCACCCTGGGCCTGGGCAGGGATAGACACAGTGCAGCTAAGTGCTGACGCCATTAGCTATCAGCTAGACCACAGGGACAGAGAGAGGAAGGAAGGTAGGTGGTAGGGGGAGACAGGAGAGAAAGGAAGAAATAGAGAGAGGGTAAAGAAAGGAGGGAGGGAAAGAGGACAAAGAGAAATGCAGCAAGAAGAGGAGGATGGGCTATCAGAGAAAAACAAAGAGGGAGGGAAAGAGAGAATCCACATACTCCATCAGTAAGTGATATCTGGGTTCCTGGTGGAGCAAGTGTGTGTGTGTGTTTGTGTGTGTGTGTGTGTCTGTGTTTGTGGGTCTGTGTGTGTCTGTCTGTGTGTCTGCGTGTGTGCTTGTGTGAGTGCTTGCGTGTGTGCTTGTGTGCATACGTGCGTGTGTCTGAGGTCACTGTGCATGGCGAGAGAAGAGAATAAAGTCCTGTTCTCTGGTCAGTGTGTGTGTGTGTGTGTGTTTGTGTGTGTTTGTGTGTGTGTGTGTGTGTGTGTGTGTGTGTGTGTGTGTGTGTGTGTGTGTGTGTGTGTGTGTGTGTGTGTGTGTGTGTGTGTGTGTGTGTGTGTGTGTGTGTGTGTGTGTGCATATCCCTATGTCTGTACCAAAGTTATTATAGTTTAGTGCTTTTCTATGAGTTTTTATTTCTATTCATTTTTCTATTTGGATTTGCAATTCACTTTAGTTTCAGCTCATTTTCAGACCTGATTTGCTAGTTTTTATTTAGTATTAGTTGTATATTATTTAGTTACATTTTTTAGGGAGGCTGAAGCCATTTGAATTATTATATATTTTCTTTTATGTTATATCGGAGATGTGCCCATTGTTCAACTGCGGATCTGCTATTTTATTGGCTAGAATGTTTCAGCCTCCCGCCTCCTCCCGCCTGCCTTCTGCCTTTCCGGACATTTATTCCTATTGTTAGAACATTGAGGTCCATCTCTTGTCAGCATATTGATACTCTTTGGTAAATACATTAGGTGATGGGTCAGGTCATAGGTTAGGTTAGGTTAAAATGATAAAGTCAATTTCAATGTGACTTGGATTTGAAAGGAATAGTGCAAAGACTGGTGCAAAAAATCTGGGAGAAGCAAACTCTCTCTTGGCCATTTTTACACCAGTTCAATTATTTTTTACTTTAGTAGTACAGTACATGCCCTAAGTTTAGAAGAAAAACTAAAACTGAAGATAATTCATGATTCATGAGTCAAAGATAGTTTCAGAATAGTTTTCGTTTTTCAAACAGATTTGTTAGTTATTTTATTTCAGTTACTAAATTGTTTTTTCATGATTAGTTTTCGTTTTCTTTTTCGTTTCAGTTTTCGTTTCCTATAATAACCTTGGTCTCTGCACTCACAGTACATGACAGGACTCAGGGTATTTCAGGGAAATCTCATAAGGAGTTTAGTGTGTTGTCTTAATTTCATCCTGCAGAACCGTAACGTCAGTAAGGAGCAGCAGAGCTGATCATAATAGAATGGAAACTACCCCCTTTGTCGATCCCTCTCTCATTATACAGAACGGCATACGCAAGATGCAGTGGATGGTATAGAGTACAGTATATACATATGAGATGAGTAATGTAGGGTATGTAAACATATAAAAGTGGCATTGTTTAAAGTGGCTAGTGATACATATATTACATAAAGATGGCAAGATGCAGTAGATGGTATAGAGTACAGTATATACATATGAGATGAGTAATGTAGGATATGTAAACATTATATTAAGTGGCATTGTTTAAAGTGGCTAGTGATACATGTTTTACATACATTTTCCATTAATAAAGTGGCTGGAGTTGAGTCAGTATGTTGGCAGCAGCCACTCAATGTTAGTGGTGGCTGTTTAACAGTCTGATGGCCTTGAGATAGAAGCTGTTTTTCAGTCTCTCGGTCCCTGCTTTGATGCACCTGTACTGACCTCGCCTTCTGGATGATAGCGGGGTGAACAGGCAGTGGCTCGGGTGGTTGTTGTCCTTGATGATCTTTATGGCCTTCCTGTGACATCGGGTGGTGTAGGTGTCCTGGAGGGCAGGTAGTTTGCCCCCGGTGATGCGTTGTGCAGACCTCACTACCCTCTGGAGAGCCTTACGGTTGTGGGCGGAGCAGTTGTCGTACCAGGCGGCGATACAGCCCGACAGGATGCTCTCGAAGTGAGTGCTACGGGGCGGTAGTCGTTTAGCTCAGTTACCTTAGCTTTCTTGGGAACAGGAACAATGGTGGCCCTCTTGAAGCATGTGGGAACAGCAGACTGGGATAAGGATTGATTGAATATGTCCGTAAACACACCAGCCAGCTGGTCTGCGCATGCTCTGAGGACACGGCTGGGGATGCCATCTGGGCCTGCAGCCTTGCGAGGGTTAACACGTTTAAATGTTTTACACACGTCGGCTGCAGTGAAGGAGAGTGCGCAGGTTTTGGTAGCGGGCTGTGTCAGTACTGTATTGTCCTCAAAGCGAGCAAAGGAGTTGTTTAGTCTGTCTGGGAGCAAGACATTCTGGTCCGCGACGGGGCTGGTTTTCTTTTTGTAATCCGTGATTGACTGTAGACCCTGCCACATACCTCTTGTGTCTGAGCCGTTGAATTGCGACTCTACTTTGTCTCTATATTGACGCTTAGCTTCTTTGATTGCCTTGCGGAGGGAATAGCTACACTGTTTATATTCGGTCATGTTTCCGGTCACCTGGTTAAAAGCAGTGGTTCGTGCTTTCAGTTTCTCCGAATGCTGCCATCAATCCACGGTTTCTGGTGTGGGAATGTGTTAACAGTTGCTGTGGGTACGACACCGCCGATGCACTTGTGTGTGTGTGTGTGTGTGTGTGTGTGTGTGTGTGTGTGTGTGTGTGTGTGTGTGTGTGTGTGTGTGTGTGTGTGTGTGTGTGTGTGTGTGTGTGTGTGTGTGTGCGCATTAATGTGTGTGTAGCTCTGCCTACACACACCTGCTTGGAGTGTGCAGGCCGCAGCAGGCTGGAACAGGCTGGAACTGCGTCACAGAGTCTGCTTCCACGGCCTGTCAGGCCCCAGAGGGAGCTTCTATTTCAGCCTTTGCTCCAAGACAGTCCCAGGCCTTGAGACAAGCCCCAGGAGCCAAATGCCTCACACTACCTCTCTTCAGCTCTCTGCCTTTCCCCCTAACTCCCTCCCTCCCACTCTCTCTCTCTCCCGCCATCATCCTATTCTGCTGCCTTCTCTACTCATCTAACCATAGCGTTCTCAGTGCAGGATGCACTCGTTTCAAAACAGTGATGTTTTGGATTTAAAGGCCTTCATCAGAACACTCCAAGTACAGTACAGACAAGACAATGTAAGGATATGATTTATATTAAATCTAAACTAGTAGGATGGGTATTTTACGAAAAACTAATGGCAGTGCAATAATACATAGACTAGACGTCTTACTCCAAAAAGCCATCTGGATTACATCACAGCATTAGTGCCAGACCAGCAGAGCTGATACGTGCTGTCTGAGACGTACATCTAATCCCTTTACTGTACGGCACCTTATACCATAAATCCTTTGACTATACCTGTACAGCACTTTATACCGTAAATCCCTTTACTATACCTGTACGGCACCTTATACCGTAAATCCCTTTACTATACCTGTACAGCACTTTATACCGTAAATCCCTTTACTATACCTGTACAGCACTTTATACCGTAAATCCCTTTACTATACCTGTACAGCACTTTATACCGTAAATCCCTTTACTATACCTGTACAGCACTTTATACCGTAAATCCTTTTACTATACCTGTACGGCACCTTATACAATAAATCCCTTTACTATACTTGTGTGGCACCTTATACCATAAATCTCTTTACTATACATATACACTATAGAACCTATACCAAGGGCCAGGTGTTTTGGGGAACTTTTTGAGGCATTGTGCATTTACAGCATTGTCCAATAGTGTTGCTGCAGATAGGAAATCCTAGAAAATGTTCTGTAATTGACTCGAGTTGTCTCCAATCAATCAATCAATGTCTGGTTGTGTGTGTGTCCAGCGACTGTCAAGCCAACAATTTCATTGTTACGCAAAGAGGTTTGAACCTCTTGATGGGCTCACTAGGTGTTTGGTTAAGGTTGATTCACCAGCCTCTTCCTTCAGGAGAGTGTGTCCCCAGTCTACCCACACGTGTACACACCTCTTGGATGGCCTCACGGGCGCCATCCCACTTCTGACACCAATGTAGCAAATTTGGGGGGTAGCCCTGACCGGTACTTGAACCCAGATATAGCGACTGTCAAGGCAGTACCTTAAATGTTATGCCAACACCAAGAGTTCCTATTGGCATAACAATTAAGGTGTTGGTTTGACAATCACTGGACCTAGGTTCAAGTCCAGGATGGGGCAACCCTCCCGAATTCACTACAATATACTTCCAAAGTTGCTTTCATTGACTCTGCCCCTAATTGTCCTATTTTTAGCTACAACTTCCAATTCCGTTCGAGAGGATCAGCTTCAGCAAATTGAGGTGTAGAATCACTCATCTACAAATAGTATTCCCTGCCAAATATTAGGTTTGGTGCGATAAAGGTTTGCAGATCTACACACAACTAGACATTGATTGATTGGAGCTTGTGTCAATTACCGAACATTTCCTAGGATTTCCTACCTGCAGCAACACTAGTGGACAATGCAGGTAAAATCACAGTGCCTCAAAACTCCTGGACCTACCTATACCACATGTTCCTCTACTGTACAGTCTGAACCCACACAGAACCCTGGATGGAGAGAAATTGTGGGGGGCCTTGCTCAAGGGCAGGATCAGAGACCAGCAGCCTTCCAGTTCCATTGCCATTTTTGAACCAGAAACCTTCGGCTGCTGGCCCGCCTCTTCTAACCTCTAGACTACTGTACCTTATACCCCAACTGCCTCTACTGTCGGAGAGATAATACCATAACCCAGGGATCAACAACTACATTCAGCTGCAGGCCAAATTCGGACGCCATTTGGGGAACCCTGCCCTAACCCTTACACTGTACCTCTACTGTCTGACACATACATTTTATCCCCTGAGTGTACTTATCCCTCTTCACTTCAACACAATTAACTCACAAACATAATACACAGGTAAATACACAGTCTGGGAGATGCAACACAGAATACATCTATTGTCTGCTAGATACAAACCTACCAGATGCAACATAACAACAATACCAATAACCATATGGACATCAATAGCTATGTTAGCAGTAAGTAGCATATAGTGACATGTACACACACAGTTCCAGTAGTCGGTGTCTTATCTAACAAGAATACGTTTTCAAATACTCTGATTTACCCCTACATCCGTCCCTGTCTGAATCTGTTCCTTCAATATCTGGCCCTGCTGTTACTGTGTGGATGCTGCTGCTGAGTGCGGTGCTGTGTCATGTCCCTGCATGGTGAGACTGGGGGAAGGGAAGTAAAGTACAAGAGAGGGAGGGAGGAGCTGCTCCACTCTGCCCTGAGAAAACACACCACCACTGGGCAGTGAGATGGGGCTGGGGAGAGAGTGGGGGAAGGGGGTGTGGGTATGGGTATGGGGTTAGTGAGTGGAACGGGGAATATGGAGCTGGGGGTCAGGTAGGGTGAAGGGGATGTTTGTGGGGTTAAGTAGGGTAAGTGTTGTGGATGGGGGGTCTGGGGATGAAGGCTAGGGTGCTGGAGCTGGAACTAGGACTGGGGATCACAGATAGACAGACACAGACAGACATGACCCAGCTCTACCTCTCTAATCCGTCGGTCTGTCGATCTGTCTGCTTCCCACATGGCATTATAGAAGGTATCTATTATCCCTCCTTTACCAGCCTCTCTGTAACTCTTACATCTCCTCCCCTTCCTAGTGCCTCGCATAATCCTCCCCCTCCCTGTCTCTCCTCTGCCACCTCCACTCTACCTTGTCCTCCTTCCCTCTCTCATTTTCCCCTCACCCCCTTACCTGGTTCAGGCAGGCCTGTCTGCTCTGCTCCAAGCTCCGGATGTCTTTCTTTGGGGACAGATCTGTGAGAGCTCTCCCCCGGCATGGCTGTTTCTGGATCTCTTTGGCTCTGACGCAACAATAACTCCACACCACCCAGCAGCCAAGGTGAACAGAGAGAGAGTGCGCAGTAGAGGAAGGGGCAGAGAGAGAGAGAGAGAAAGAGGTTGAATGCTCAGCGTGCCTCTCTCTGTGGTGCAGCAGAGCAGTGATGATGCTATGAGTGAGAGTGTGTGTGGGTCTCGCGATGCTGCTAGTGTGTGTGTGTGTGTGCGTGTGTGTGGGCGCATATGTTTGTGTGGAATCTGAGAGGGAGCTGCAGTATTCTCTCTCATTCCCCAGCTGAGCAGCACTGCCTCCCTCCTCCCCTCCCTCTTTCCTTTCCATCCCTCTCTCCTTCCCATCCCTCTTTCCCTCCCTCCCTCCCTCCCTCCCTCCCTCCCTCCCTCCCTGGTGATGACTTGATACTCAGCGATGATGTCAGCAGATTTCTGCTGCTGTCTGAGTGCTGCCCCCATCCTTACAGGAAGGTACTGCAGAGACAGAGGGCTGGAGAGAGGGTGTGCGGAGAAGATGGGCTATTGCAGAAAAAGTGATGGAGGAAATAACGGTAGTGAAAGGGAGATTGAAGGAGAGAGTTACAAAGAAAGAAAAGAGAGGGAGACTTTCAGTCTCCTCCTTCCCCCTTTCCATTTGTTCCCCCCAAACCCCACAGATCAATGGCAGTCTCCATGGCAACCCCAAGCTTCCCACGCTGGGTGTGTGAGTATGTGTGTGTATCAGGGGGTTGCTGCCTCTGCTCTGCCAGCTCAACAGAATCCCCTGTCTCCTCTCTCTGTCAATTCCAGCCCGGCTGGCATTCATACATCAGCGGTAATATCCTCCTCTCTCATCTGCTTACTCATATTTCCCTGCTCCTCGCTCACCTGAGGTCAGCAACATACAGAAACACACTCCCCTCAGACAGGACCTGGTCTCTATGACAACAGTCAATACTGGGACTGCTGGCTGGCTGGGCTCAGCAGTGATGATCAATCAGTCAATAAACCAACCAATCAATGGAGTTAGCAGCGAACTCTCTATACCGCAACATGAGCTCAACACTCATGGGGCCAGAGTTCAAAAGGAACCATCTGAGCCTTTTTCATTATAACATATTTACGTTATTTACATATATGTTGGAACTGCTACAGAAATATAATATGTAGATCAGTCATGGTTCTCTCATGTCAGTTCTACAGCTAATTACTGTCATGTGTTACATTCTAGGCAGTGGTGTAAAGTACTTAAGTAAAAATACTGCTCTTAAACGCTAGTAAAACTAAATGCATGCTCTTCAACCGATCGCTGCCGTACCCGCCTGCCCGACTAGCATGACTACTCTGGACGGTTCTGACTTAGAATATGTGGACAACTACAAATACCTAGGTGTCTGGCTAGACTGTAAACTCTCCTTCCAGACTCATATTAAGCATCTCCAATCTAAAATTAAATCTAGAATCGGCTTCCTATTTCGCAACAAAGCATCCTTCACTCACGCTGCCAAACATGCCCTCGTAAAACTGACTATCCTACCGATCCTCTACTTCGGCGATGTCATTTACAAAATAGGCTCCAACACTCTACTCAGCAAACTGGATGCAGTCTATCACAGTGCCATCCGTTTTGTCACCAAACCCCCATATACCACCCACCACTGCGACCTGTATGCTCTCGTCGGCTGGCCCTCGCTACATATTCGTCGCCAGACCTACTGGCTCCAGGTCATCTATAAGTCTTTGCTAGGTAAAGCTCTGCCTTATCTCAGTTCACTGGTCACCATAACAACACCCACCCGTAGCACACGCTCCAGCAGGTATATCTCACAGGTCATCCCCAAAGCCAACACCTCCTTTGGCTGCCTTTCCTTCCAGTTCTCTGCTGCCAATAACTGGAACGAACTGCAAAAATCGCTGAAGTTGGAGACTTATATCTCCCTCACTAACTTTAAGCATCAGCTATCTGAGCAGCTTACCGATCGCTGCAGCTGTACATAGCCCATCTGTAAATAGCCCATACAACTACCTACCTCATCCCCATATTGTTTTTATTTACTTTTTTGCTCTTTTGCACACCAGTATTTCTACTTACACATCATCATCCGCACATCTATCACTCCAGTGTTAATTTGCAAAATTGTAATTACTTCGCTACTATGGCCTATTTATTGCCTTACCTCCTTAAAAGACAGGAAAACTGTCCAATTCACACACTTATCAAGATAACATCCCTGGTCATCCCTACTGCCTCTGATCTGGCGGACTCACTAAACACACATGCTTTGTTTGTAAACAATGTCTTAGTGTTGGAATGTGCCCCTAGCTATACGTAAATTAAAATGTTGCCATTTGGTTAGCTTAATATACATTTGAAATTATTTATACTCTTACTAATAGTTTAGTAATTTTTATTTAACCTTTATTTAACTAGGCAAGTCAGTTAAGAACAAATTCTTATTTACAATGACGGCCTAGTGGGTTAACTTCCTTGTTCAGGGGCAGAACGACAGAATTTTACTTTGTCAGCTCAGGGATTCAATCTAGCAACCTTTTGGTTACTGGCCCAACGCTCTAACCACTAGGCTACCTGCTGCCCCATTACATGTACTTTTGATACTTAAGTATATTTAAAACCAAATACTTTTAGACATTAACTCAATAGGTATTTTACTGGGTGACTTTCACTTTAGTCATTTTCTATTAGGGTATCTTTACTTTTACTCAAGTATGACAATTGGTTACTTTTTCCTCCACTGATTGTAGGTGAAACAATACATGGAAACAGAATCTTAAACATCCTGCTTTATCATTTGTGTTACATTGAGATTTTGTGTCACTGACCTACACACAATACCCCATAATGTCAAAGTAGAATTATGTTTTTTGACATTTTTACAAATTAATAAAAAATGAAAAGCTAAAATGTATTGAGTCAATAAATTGTCAACCACTTTGTTATGGAAAGCCTAAATAGGTTCAGGAGTAAAAATGTGCTTTTACAAGTCACACAATAAGTTACATGGACATGATATTTGAATGACTACCTCATCTCTGTACCCCTCTCATACAATTATCTGTAAGGTCTGCCGTGGAAATTAATTCTGAGAGAGACTTTGTCATTTCTTCAAACAATCATATTTTTTTAATATTGATTAATTATTGCAATAATGAAGCTGGTCAACCCAACAGTCTTGTTGGGCTGAGAGCCTAACCTTTACAGAAATGCAGAGTTCTTTATATAGCTGACACTAACAATGCTTAGTCGTGGCTGGTTCCACCCTCTATTAATATCAAACAGATCAGGTAAATACGTAATTTTCCTATCACAGGTCCCACAGTCGAGCAGTGAATTTCAAACACAGATTCAACCATAAAGACTTGGGAGGTTATCAAATGTCTCGCAAAAAAGGGCACCCATTGGTAGACGGGTAAAAAAAAAGCAGACAATGAATATCCCTTTGAGCATGGTGAAGTTATTACACTTTGGATGGTGTATTGATATACAGTCACCACAAAGATATAGGTGTCCTACCTAACTCAGTTGCCGGAGAGGAAGGAAACCGTTCAGGGATTTCACCATGAGGCCAATTGTGACTTTTAAAGAGTTACAGAGTTTAATGGCTGTGATAGGAGAAAACTGAGGATGGATCAACAACATTGTAGTTACTCCACAATACTAACCTAAATGACATTGAGAATAAAGAAGCCTGTAAAGAATTATATATGTTTTTAAATCCAAAACATGCATCCTGTTTACAATAAAAGCACTAAAGTCAAACATCAGAAAATGTGGCAAAGAAATAAACGTTATGTCCTGAATACAAAGCGTTATGTAAGGGGCAAATCCAACAACACATCACAGAGTACCACTCTTCATATTTTCAAGCATGGTGGTGGCTGCATCTAGCCATACATGATGTCTTCATAGGTGGTTTGAAGCCCGATACAAATCTGATTCCTGGCCATGTGACTTGTGTCTGAATGTCAAATCTGATTTATTTGCTCTCAAGGTGGCTTTTTAGACTGTTATTTTCCATATCTTGTTGCTAGCTACTGTGTTGACAGTTTGACAGGAATACATGGTAGCTAATTAGCTTGTTAATTGTTTACAAACAAATTAGTGAATGTGCTATAATGCTAAAGAGCTATCCAGCTAGCTAGTGGAGTGCCTTGGCTAGCCAAAAAAGGTCTCGTTTCAAAAGTTGGATAATCTTATCCTTTGAGGCTTTAAAGGTGTTCTTACACTTGGATTTTATATATTCAAATCAACTGGAAAATAGTCAATGGCAAGCATTGTCACCTTTGCTTGCTACATAACTTCTGCACAATAGGAAGCATGAGCACCACCACCAATCAGCCTACATTACCGTGCACACCCGTCGTTACTATGGCAACTAGCGTAGCCATGTCATCAAATGACTGCTATCCGAACACACACAAATCCAATTTGGTCACTTGTAACTTGCTGTTTGGACAGTCTGTACCCCAAAACTGATTTGAGCATTAAGACCTGCTGTATAAACAAGGCTTTAGAGACTTACCCAGAAAGGTGCTTCTACAAAGTATTGACTCTGGGGTGTGGATACTTAAGTTAATGAGACATACATTTTCATTTACGTGTTTTCACTTTGTCATTATGGGGTAGTGTGTGTAGACGGGAATTTTTATTTTTATTGAATTCAGGCTGTAACAAAATGTAAATTAAGTCAAGGGGTATGAATACTTTCTGAAGGCACTGTACGGCACAGACCTCAACAGCTGTGTGTGAGCCGATCCCTTTTGGATACATTCAGCACACCCCCACAACACACACACACCACTGACCAATGACGTTTGATAATAAATACGTATTATTAGCTGTAACTTGTGAAGAGAAGCATCCTCAGGCTGAATATCACACCTCCATCAGGATACCAATGATACCATAGAAGCTCATCCAACCCAATGTCCTCTCTAAAACACACTGAGGGAAGTCAAGACCTACCAGAGCCATAGATAATGGGCTTGTTCCACTTTGCAGGCAGATGATGTCTGACTGATCTACAAATAACCTTGCATCATAAATAACAACTTATTGTTATTTGTAGATCAGTCAGTCACAATTGACCCACAATGGATCACAGATTTGATGCTCTCATATACAGACAATGTTACAGTCATGGAACATCAGTGCCAACATGAAAGACAGTGTGTGGAACACGTATATCAAAATTAAAGCGTAAAATAATTTATTAAATCATATCACTCAAAGCTCATATTGATAATTTAATTAGACCACTCTATTCACAGGTGATACACAGCTTTTAACATTCATTGGGGCATTGATTCTATGATGCTGCTCTCTATTCTCTTTGAGTGTCACTTAGGGACACATATCCTTAGCAACAGAGGTCTTTCTTCCCTTGCTTTCTGCTGTAGGGCCCACTCTTTCTCCCTCTGTTTGCTCTCTTCAGCATACAGAACTCTCAGGGGCCGTCTCCATGGTAACAAGGAAAGCTCCACGCATCGGCAAGGCAACCAAAGATAAAACAACAAAAGAGATTTTCCACCAAGCGGCTTGTTTTAGAGTGGGTTGATTAGTGTGTGTGTGTGTGTGTGTGGTTGCTGTTCAGAGTTGTTTGAGACCAGATTGGTTCTGGTGAGCCGTCCTTGGCATCCTGGCTCTCCTCTTTCCAGTCCAATTGAGTCTAGAACTGAACCAGACTTCTGCTGTTTGGCCTAGTTCACTTCGCCATTTCCTCAGCAATGGCCTTCCCCATCTTATCCTTCACATACGCCCCTTTCTGCCAATCAGACTTCAGCTCCAGCCACTCATAGTATGGCACCTAGGGAGGGACAGAAAGTACAGATTCAGTGGTTTGTCTATCAATAATACTCTTTACCTTGCAATACTATAGCTGACATACACCCAGTAGTGTTTTTATGCAAATCAGGTTTGGAGACAATCTAGAGGGTTTTCTCATTTGGGCAAAAGTCTATCCTCAGTCTTCTGTCCTCCATCCCCCAGAAACCAATAAGTGGTTGAGGAGTGTGTCAATTCGTTAGTAGGACGAGTGTCCTCCCCTCCTCAATAGCCATCTTTCATCGAGGATACTCATGTGTATCCTACCGCGGAAAAGTTTTGAAATCTGACACCAACTTTAAAATCAGCTTTTGTTTCGTCAGTAGAGAAAAACATGCACGTTTAAAAACGATATGATAGGGCCTCCCAAGTGGCGCAGCGGTCTAAGGTACTGCATCGCAGTGCTTGAGGCATACTACAGACCCGGGTTCGATCCCAGGCTGTGTTACAGCTAGCCACAACCGGAGAGAACGTCAAGAGTGTGCAAAGCTGTCGTCAAGAAAAGGGTGTCTACTTAAATATATTTTTATCTGTTTAACACTTTTTTGGTTACTACATGATTCCATGTGTGTTATTTCATAGTTTTGATGTCTTCACTATTATTCTACAATGTAGAAAATAGTAAAAAGAAAAACCCTAGAATGAGTAGGTGTGTCCAAACTTGACTGGTGTATATATATATATATATATAAAAAAAGAAATGTAAAACGATATGCTACTTATTATTTTAATTATAAAAAGTCTTGCACAACTATCTAATTGGTTTTGATCACTTCACATTTATTTTGGGATCCACCACTGTAAACGTAATTTGCCTAATGACGTGCGAGGGGAGAAGGACAGTCTCATCAGTTTACTAGTTTACCCAGCATGCACCACAGTTCTCAGGCTAACGCAATTGGCCTAGATGAGAGAGCAGTAAGATTGGCTAACGCGATTGTTCTGGATGAGAGAGCGAGAACGAGAGCGAGAGAGGAGAGAGAGGAGAGAGAGGAGAGGAGAGAGAGAGAGCTGGGATTGGCTAAGGAGCTTGGCCTAGATGAGAGAGCTGCTGCTGCTGCTGCTATTCTCCAGGCTACTGACTGACTATCAGGCCTTTTTATAACTGGCATCCTTCAGGGAGACAGACCAACCTGGCCCTGCATGATGCAGCATTACATCAGCATTAGATCGCTTTCTATAGCATTAGCTAGCCAACTTTAGCATCATACGATACACCGCTAGCCAGCATTAGCCACGAGTTAATTTCTTGAGGAAAACTGTCCTAGAGTTGGAAACAAACATTGTCGTTACCCTGAGTCCCATTGTTCTATTTTCCAAGCTATATTCACAATATTTTATACAATGGGTGTACAAAACATTAAGAACACCTGCTCTTTCCATGACAGACTGACCAGATGAAAGCTGTGACCCCCTATTGATGTCACTTGTTAAATCCACTTCAAATCAGTGTAGATGAAGGGGTGGAGACAGGTTAAAGAAGGATTTTTAAGCTTTGAGACATGGATTGTGTATGTGTGCAAAAGATTTTAGTGTCTTTGAACAGGGTATGGTAGTGGGTGCCAGGTGCTCCGATTTGTGTCAAGAACTGCTGGGTTTTTCCACACTCAACAGTTTCCCCGTGAGTACTCCCTGACAAAGGCCATGCAGCCGAAACACGTCAGAGTTTTACAACTTTGTTTCCATTGAACATGCCATACAAATAAAGGTATTTTAATTCATTATATGAAGAGTGCCTTGGTCCTCCTTTTTGTTTCCTGTGAGTATCAAGAATGGTCACCACCCAAAGTGGAGGTGGTGTGTATGCTGTGGTTAGGGTTTGTGTGTGCGATGGACAGTGACTGTCATAATGACTGCCAGAATGTCTCTTTCAGTCCACTGCCCCCTCTCTCCTAGTCATCCCTCCATACCTCTACAAGGATAAAGCCAGCCAGTTTGAGGTGCCGTCTCATCATGGTGAATCTTCCCAGCAGATCTTTACTCCTGGAGCCATAGTTAGGAAACTCCCAGGTCAGGAATGCTAACCTGCAAAGAGAAGGACTGTCAGAACACATGCGCACACACCCACCAACACAGACAACCTTCTTCCCTCACCTGCATGCCCCCGCAGGTAAGGACTTGGCTCCCCCTCCTCCAGGCAGGTGAGGGGCCGTCAGGGTCACCAGGTCCATTGGCTTAATTTCACTGTCCACCACCAGCTCTCCATCTTATTGGACACAACACGTCAGTCACCTGTTGTTCCAGCCTTAAAGTGTTTATGTGTGTGTGTGCGTGTATTCACCTATGGTCCAGCCATATATAGTGTTGACCCCGGTACGTAGGGCCTCTGCTTTCCCCCCCACCAGATTACCCAGGGCCCCCTTCAGCCCAGTCTGTAGAGGGGAGAGGGGGGAGTCCCGGCCCAGGGTGGAGGGAAGCAACATGGCCTCTGTAGGCAGGGTGGAGGACAGAGACTCTGGGTGTTCTAACTGGAGGGTAGCAATGATGTGGAGGAGTTTCAGGCGATAGTTCTCCACTCGAGACAGACTGCCTTCTGTAAAACAGCAATATAGCAACGCAACATAAAAATCACCCAAGTCTGTACAGCTGAGAAAGCACAGGGCCATTAACACAGAACATCAGTGGATCGGTCCTTTGCTGCCATCTCCTGTGGTGGACCAGTACTAGAGTGTGCGTGTGTGTTTACCTGAGAGTTTGGCAACATGTGTGTGTTGAGTGAGGGCCGTGATGTGCTGGGGCTTGGCCTGCTGTAACACACACAGAGACCACACCACGTCTGTCTGCAGGAACGCCTCCAGGCTGGGGAGAACACCCTCCAGGGCAGAGTGGACCTACATACACACAGGAGGAGACAGATGACAAACACGGACTACATTCTGGGAAGGTACTCTAGCCAAAAGCCTCTTCCCCTCATCAGCTAAAGTTGATAGAAATGTAATGTGCAACACTGACACGACTGAGAACCGTCTGTTCTACACAATATTTATCCTTGAGTATCCAGGCTGCATCACATCCGGCCGTGATTGGGAGTCCCATAGGGCGGAGCACCATTGGCCCAGCGTCGTCCGGGTTTGGCCGGGGTAGGTTGTCATTGTAAATAAGAATTTGTTCATAACTAACTTGCCTAGTTAAATAAAGGTTACAAAATAAATAAATAAACAGCATCAGGTAAATAAACAAACAAATTGCTACTCTCATTGTTTACCTTCTTGTAGAACTCCTCCCCTTTGCTGGGCTGGAAGTTGAGCCTGGCCAATGACATGAGCAGGTTACAAAGCTGCAGTGTGCTGTACTTCTGACTGTTCACGCTGTAGTGCTGAATAGTTTTTTTAAAATCAAAGGAAGAAAATAAGAGGATGAGTTAAGCAACATTGGTTAATCAAGAGGGCTAGGAGATGATCCTATCAGTTTGAGATGTGTTTAACGGTGTCTTTGTGTGTGCGGACCTCAGCGAATGCCTCAAACAATGGGAGATGGAGCCACTTGAGGAAGGCTAGTGATTTGGCGCAGCGAGTGACATCGGCAGAACTAATCTCTGGCATTCTGGGTAACAACTCGGCTGCCAATCGCTGGAAGACCTGGGAGTGGTGGAAATTCAACTTCCCTGAGAGAGAGAGAGAGAGAGCGAGCAAGCGAGAGCATTTAAAGCCCCCATGCAGTCTTTGTAATTTTATTTTGAAATTATCACACTAACAAATCACTGTGTTCAATTAATGAAAATATTTTTTATAATTTATTTCCCTGAACCTCCTTTGGCACTTGAAATTGTCAGATTGTGTGAGCATTAGAAAATATAAAGATATTTACATACACAGCCCTGATTGGCTGATAGGATGGTCTAGAGCCCACCACTTACCCAGATGAACAATCATTGGTCTATTATAATCAGATCATGATGTGGGCCAAAAGTTCCATCTCGCCTGAACAGGCTGAAATTCCAGGGGCCTCATTCATCAAACGTGTGTACATGTCTTTCTCAATTCTGGCGTACTTGGAGATTCTAGGATTTGCATGTACCTCAAATTATTGGGATTTATCAAACTGTCACAGGCAAGCAACATATACACGTTTTCATTCATATATATAAAATCATTGAACACTTAAATAATGGCGCCGGAGAGGATGCCTGTGTTTTACGGGCTCCTAACCAACTGTGTTATTCTGTTAGTAACTTATTTTAACAAAGTCGCTGCTACTGTCTCTTATGACCGAAAAGAGCTTCTGGACATCAGAACAGCAATTACTCACCTCGAACTGGACAAATATTTTCTTTAAAAAGAGTCCGACCTGAAGGATATACTGCTTCTCCAGGCCCAAAATCCTGTCATTCGCGTGAAGAAAAGACAGAAATACAGGGGGCGAAGGTCGGGGTGCCTTGTGAGGATTCGTAGGCGAGTTAGTAAATCAACACAAGCATCAAATCAAAGTTTTTGTCACGTGCGCCAAATACAACAGTGAAATGCTTACTTACTAACCAACAGTACGATTTTTAAGTAAAAAATTGGTATTAGGTGAACAATAGATAAGTAAAGAAATAAAAAACTGTGAAAAATAACAGTAGCGAGGCTATATACAGGCACCAGTTAGTCGGGCTAATTGAGGTAGTATGTACATGTAGGTATGGTTAAAGTGACTATGCATATATGATAAACAGAGTAGCAGCAGCGTAAAATAGGGGTTTGGGGGGGGGGGGGACAATGCAAATAGTCCTGGTAGCCATTTGATTACTTGTTCAGGAGTCTTATGGCGTCTTATGGCTTGGGGGTAAAAATTGTTGAAAAGCCTTTTTGTGCTAGACTTGGCGCTCCAGTACCACTTGCCATGCTGTAGCAGAGAGAACATTCTATGACCGGGGTGTCTGGGGTCTTCGAAAAAAATGTAGGGCCTTCCTGACACCACCTAATGTAGAGGTCCTGGATGGCAGGCAGCTTAGCCCCAGTGATGTACTGGGCCGTACGCACTACCCTCTGTAGTGCCTTGCGGTCGGAGGCCGAGCAGTTGCAGTACCAGGCAGTGATGCAACCAGTCAGGATGCTCTTGATGGTGCAGCTGTAGAACCAATGCCAAATAGTCAGCCTCCTGAGGGGGAATTGGCTTTGCGTGCCATCTTCACGACTGTCTTGGTGTGTTTGGACCATGATAGTGTGTTGGTGATGTGGACACCAAGGAACTTGAAGCTCTCAACCTGCTCCACTACAACCCTGTTGATGAGAATGGGGGAGTGCTCAGTCCTCGTTTTTCCTGTAGTCCACAATCACCTCCTTTGTCTTATGTTGAGGAATAGGTTGTTATTCTGGCAAAAACCGGCCAGGTTTCTGACTTCCTCCCAGTAGGCTGTCTCGTTGTTGTGGCCTACCACTGTTGTGTCATCGGCAAACTTAATGATGGTGTTGGAGTCGTGCCTGGCCACGCAGTCGTGGGTGAACAGGGAGTACAGGAGGGGACTGAGCACGCACCCCTGAGGGGCTCCAGTGATGAGAATCAGAGTGCAGATGTGTTGCTACCTACCCTCACCACCTGGGGGCAGCCCGTTAGGAAGTCCAGGATCCAGTTGCAGAGGGAGGTGTTTAGTCCCAGGATCCTTAGCTTAGTGATGAGCTTAATGGGTACTATGGTGTTGAACTCTGAGCTGTAGTCAATGAATAGCATTCTCACGTAGGTGTTCCTTTTGTCCAGGTGGGAAAGGGCAGTGTGGAGTGCAATAGACATGGCATCATCTGTGGATCTGTTTTGGCGGTATGCAAAATGTAGTGGGTCTAGGGTTTCTGGGATAATGGTGTTAATGTGAGCCATTACCAGCCTTTCAAAACACTTCATGGCTACGGATGCGAGTGCTACGGGTCTGTAGTCACTTAGGCAGGTTGCCTTAGGGTTCTTGGGCACAGGGACTATGGTGGTCTGCTTGAAACATGTTGGTATTACAGACTTAGTGAGGGATATGTTGAAAATGTCAGTGAAGACGCCTGCCAGTTGGTCAGCACATGCCCGGAGCACACGTCCTGGTAATCCGTCTGGCCTTGCGGCCTTGTGAATGTTGACCTGTTTAAAGGTCTTACATCGGCTACGGAGAGCGTGATCACACAGTCGTCTGAAACAGCTCTCATGCATGCCTCAGTGTTGCTTGCCTCGAAGCGAGCATAGAAGTAATTTAGCTCGTCTGATAGGCTTGTGTCACTGGGCAGCTTGCGGCTGTGCTTCCCTTTGTAGTCTGTAATAGTTTGCAAGCCCTGCCACATCCGACGAGCGTCAGAGCCAGTGTAGTACAATTCAATCTTAGCCCTGTATTGGCGCTTTGCCTGTTTGATGGTTCGTCGGAGGGCATAGCAGCATTTCTTATAAGCTTCCGGGTTAGAGTCCCGCACCTTGAAAGCAGCAGCTCTACCCTTTAGCTCAGGGCAAATGCTGCCTGTAATCTATGGCTTCTAGTTGGGGTATATACGTATAGTCACTGTGGGGACGACGTCCTCGATACACTTACTGATAAAACCAGTGACTGATGTGGTGTACTCCTCAATGCCATCGGAAGAATCCTGGAACATGTTCCAGTCTGTGTTAGCAAAACAGTCCTGTAGTTTAGCATCTGCTTCTTCTGACCACTTTTTTTTTTAATAGACCGAGTCACTGGTGCTTCCTGCTTTAATTTTTGCTTGTAAGCAGGAATCAGGAGGATAGAATTGGGGTCAGATTTACCAAATGGAGGGCGAGGGAGAGCTTTGTATGCATCTTTGTGCGTGGAGTACAGGTGATCTATAATTTTTTCCCCTCTGGTTGCGCATTTAACATGTTGATAGAAATTAGGTAAAACTGATTTAAGTTTCCCTGCATTAAAATCCCCAGCCACTAGGTGCGCCACCTCTGGGTGAGCGGTTTCCTGTTTGCTTATTTCCTTATACAGCTGACTGAGTGCAGTCTTAGTGCCAGCATCCATCTGTGTTGGTAAATAAACAACCACGAACAGTATGGATGAAAACTCTTGGCAAATAGTGTTGCAAACCTAAATCTGATTTACCTCATTTCTACCAGCATGTCACAAAAAAACATACAAAGCTCTCCCTAGCAAATCATTTGGCAAATCTGACCATAATTCTACCCTCCTGATTCCTGCTTACAAGCAAAAACTAAAGTAGGAAGTACCAGTGACTCGCTCAATACGGAAGTGGTCAGATGACGCGGATGCGTGGCTTCTGGAGGGAAATTCTGTAGGAATGCTCAACCGGTGTCGCTCATTCAGCCGACAAACTTTCAACCGGTTTTCCCCATTAAGCGGCGAGTCGGAGTCTGAGGCCGAGCCTTCTCTTGTCTCTACTCCTCCCGTTACGGGGTCTGAGACGCCGAAGCTTCCCACAATTAGCTCTGACAAATTGAAAACCCTAGTCATTGGCGACTCCATTACCCGCAGTATTAGACTTAAAACGAATCATCCAGCGATCATACACTGTTTACCAGGGGGCAGGGCTACCGACGTTAAGGCTAATCTGAAGATGGTGCTGGCTAAAGCTAAAACTGGCGAGTGTAGAGAGTATAGAGATATTGCTATCCACGTCAGCACCAACGATGTTAGGATGAAACAGTCAGGGCACCAAGCGCAACATAGCTTCAGCGTGTAAATCAGCTAGAAAGATGTCAGCATCGAGTAATTGTCTCTGGCCCCTCCCAGTTAGGGGGAGTGATGAGCTCTACAGCAGAGTCTCACAACTCATCGCTGGTTGAAAACTGTTTTCTGCCCCTCCCAAAATATAGAATTTGTAGATAATTGGCCCTCTTTCTGGGACTCACCCACAAACAGGACCAAGCCTGGCCTGCTGAGGAGTGACGGACTCCATCCTAGCTGGAGGGGTGCTCTCATCTTATCTACCAACATAGAGCCCTGTCTAACTCCTCTAGCTCCACAATGAAATAGGGTGCAGGCCAGGCAGCAGGCTGTTAGCCAGCCTGCCAGCTTAGTGGAGTCTGCCACTAGCACAGTCAGTGTAGTCAGCTCAGCTATCCCCATTGAGACCGTCTCTGTGCCTCGACCTAGGTTGGGCAAAACTAAACATGGCGGTGTTCGCCTTAGCAATCTCACTAGGATAAAGACCTCCTCCATTCCTGCCATTATTGAAAGAGATCGTGATACCTCACATCTCAAAATAGGGCTACTTAATGTTAGATACCTCACTTCAAAGGCAGTTATAGTCAATGAACTAATCACTGATCATAATCTTGATGTGATTGGCCTGACAAACATGGCTTAAGCCTGATGAATTTACTGTGTTAAATGAGGCCTCACCTCCTGGTTACACTAGTGACCATATCCCCCGTGCATCCCGCAAAGGCGGAGGTGTTGCTAACATTTAAAACCGCAAATTTCAATTTACAAAAAAAGAAGAAAAAAAAAGAAGTTTTCGTCTTTTGAGCTTCTAGTCATGAAATCTGAGGCCTACTCAATCACTTTTTATAGCTACTGTTTACAGGCCTTCTGGGCCATATACAGCGTTCCTCACCGAGTTCCCTGAATTCCTATCGGACCTTGTAGTCATAGCAGATAATATTCTAATTTTTGGTGATTATAATATTCACATGGAAAAGTCCACAGACCCACTCCAAAACGCTTTCGGAGACATCATCGACTCAGTGGGTTTTGTCCAACATGTCTCTGGACCTACTCACTGTCACAGTCATACTCTGGACCTAGTTTTGTCCAATGGAATAAATGTTGTGCATCTTAATGTTTTTCCTCATAATCCTGGACTATCGGACCACCATTTTATTATGTTTGCAATCGCAACAAATAATCTGCTCAGACCCCAACCAAGGAGCATCAAAAGTCGTGCTATAAATTCTCAGACAACCCAAAGATTCCTTGATGCCCTTCCAGACTCCCTCTGCCTACCCAAGGAGGTCAGAGGACAAAAATCAGTAAAAAAAAAAAAAACACCTAACTGAGGAACTACATTTTTTTTATTTTACCCCCAATTTTCGTGGTATCCAATTGCTAGTAATTACTATCTTGTCTCATCGCTACAACTCCCGTACGGGCTCGGGAGAGTCGAAGGTCGAAAGCCATGCTCTTTAAATCTGCATATTCCTCCAAAGCTCAGTTGTCCTGAGTCTGCACAACTCTGCCAGGACCTAGGATCAAGGGAGACACTCAAGTGTTTTAGTACTATATCTCTTGATACAATGATGAAAATAATCATGGCCTCTAAACCTTCAAGCTGCATACTGGACCCTATTCCAACTAAACTACTGAAAGAGCTGCTTCCTGTGCTTGGCCCTCCTATGTTGAACATAATAAGTGGCTCTATCCATCGGATGTGTACCAAACTCACTAAAAGTGGCAGTAATAAAGCCTCTCCTGAAAAAGCCAAACCTTGACCCAGAAAATATTTTTTTAAACTATCGGCCTATATCGAATCTTCCATTCCTCGCATTTCTTTTTGAAAAAGCTGTTGCGCAGCAACTCACTGCCTTCCTGAAGACAAACAATGTATACGAAATGCTTCAGTCTGGTTTTAGACCCCATCATAGCACTGAGACTGCACTTGTGAAGGTGGTAAATTACCTTTTAATGGCGTCAGACCAAGGCTCTGCATCTGTCCTCGTGCTCCTAGACCTTAGTGCTGCTTTTGATACCATCGATCACCACATTCTTTTGGAGAGATTGGAAACCCAAATTGGTCTACACGGACAAGTTCTGGCCTGGTTTAGATGTTATCTGTCGGAAAGATATCAGTTTGTCTCTGTGAATGGTTTGTCCTCTGACAAATCAACTGTACATTTCGGTGTTCCTCAATGTTCTGTTTTAGGACCACTATTGTTTTCACTATATATATATATATATATTTTACCTCTTGGGGATGTCATTCGAAAACATAATGTTAACTTTCACTGCTATGCGGATGACACACAGCTGTACATTTCAATGAAACATGGTGAAGCCCCAAAATTGCCCTCGCTAGAAGCCTGTGTTTCAGACATAAGGAAGTGGATGGCTGCAAACTTTCTACTTTTAAACTCGGACAAAACAGAGATGCTTGTTCTAGGTCCCAAGAAACAAAGAGATCTTCTGTTGAATCTGACAATTAATCTTGATGGTTGTACAGTCGTCTCAAATAAAACTGTGAAGGACCTCGGCGTTACTCTGGACCCTGATCTCTCTTTTGACGAACATATCAAGACTGTTTCAAGGACAGCTTTTTTCCATCTACGTAACATTGCAAAAATCTGAAACTTTCTGTCCAAAAATGATGCAGAAAAATTTATCCATGCTTTTGTTACTTCTAGGTTAGACTACTGCAATGCTCTACTTTCCGGCTACCCGGATAAAGCACTAAATAAACTTCAGTTAGTGCTAAATACGGCTGATAGAATCCTGACTAGAACCCCAAAATGTGATCATATTACTCCAGTGCTAGCCTCCCTACACTGGCTTCCTGTTAAGGCAAGGGCTGATTTCAAGGTTTTACTGCTAACCTACAAAGCATTACATGGCTTGCTCCTACCCATCTTTCCGATTTGGTCCTGCGTACATACCTACACGTACGCTACGGTCACAAGACGCAGGCCTCCTAATTGTCCCTAGAATTTGTAAGCAAACAGCTGGAGGCAGGGCTTTCTCCTATAGAGCTACATTTTTATGGAATGGTCTGCCTACCCATGCGAGAGAAGCAGACTCGGTCTCAACCTTTAAGTCTTTACTGAAGACTCATCTCTTCAGTGGGTCATATGATTGAGTGTAGTCTGGCCCACGATTGTGAAGGTGAACGGAAAGGCTCTGGAGCCACGAACTGCCCTTGCTGTCTCTGCCTGGTCGGTTCCCCTCTCTCCACTGGGATTCTCTGCCTCTAACCCTATTACAGGGGCTGAGTCACTGGCTTACTGGTGCTCTTTCATGCTGTCCCTAGGAGGGGTGCATCACTTGAGTGGGTTGAGTCACTGACGTGGTCTCCCTGTCTGGGTTGGCGCCCCCCCCCCCCCCCTTGGGTTGTGCCGTGGCGGAGATCTTTGTGGGCTATACTCGGCCTTGTCTCAGGATGGTAAGTTGGTGGTTGAAGATATCCCTCTGGTGGTGTGGGGGCTGTGCTTTGGCAAAGTGGGTGGGGTTATATCCTTCCTGTTTGGCCCTGTCCGGGGGTATCATCGGATGGGGCCACAGTGTCTCCTGACCCCTCCTGTCACAGCCTCCAGTATTTATGCTGCAGTAGTTTGTGTCGGGGGGCTAGGGTCAGTTTGCTATATCTGGAGTACTTCTCCTGTCTTATCTGGTGTTCTGTGTGAATTTAAGTATGCTCTCTCTAATTCTCTCTCGGAAGACCTGAGCCCTAGGATCATGCCTCAGGACTACCTGGCATGATGACTCCTTGCTGTCCCCAGTCCACCTGGCCGTGCTGCTGCTCCAGTTTCAACTGTTCTGCCTGTGGCTATGGAACCCTGACCTGTTCACCGGACGTGCTACCTGCCCCAGACCTGCTGTTTTCAACTCTCTAGAGACAGCAGGAGCGGTAGAGACTCTCAATGATCGGCTATGAAAAGCCAACTGACATTTACTCCTGAGGTGCTGATTTGCTGCACCCTCGACAACTACTGTGATTATTATTATTTGACCATGCTGGTCATTTATGAACATCTTGGCCATGTTCTGTTATAATCTCCACCCGGCACAGCCAGAAGAGGACTGGTCACCCCTCATAGCCTGGTTCCTCTCTAGGTTTCTTCCTAGGTTTTGGACTTTCTAGGGAGTTTTTCCTAGCCACCGTGCTTCTACACCTGCATTGCTTGCTGTTTGGGGTTTTAGGCTGGGTTTCTGTACAGCACTTTGAGATATCAGCTGATGTAAGAAGGGCTATAAGTATATTTGATTTGGCTAGCAGACTGGAATATGTTCCATGATTCATCCAATGGCATTGAGGAGCATACTACCTCAGTCACCGGCTTCATCAATAAGTGCATTGACGATGTCATCCCCACAGTGACGTACATTTATTAAATTGAAACTTAATCGAACCAGGGTGTCTGTCGTGACGCCTCAAGCACTGAGATGCAGTGCCTTATACCGTGCGCCACTCGGGAGCCCAACCAGAAGCCATGGATTACAGGCAACATCCGCACTGAGCTAAAGGCTAGAGCTGCCGCTTTCAAGGAGCGGAACACTAATCCAGATGCTTATAAGATATCCTGCTATGCCCCTGCAACTCTTCCCCTATAAAATCTGACATTTTAACCCCAAGTATGTTTTATATATCTTCCCAAATGATGTTCTCTGTTTAATTTTTCACTCTTAAAATTACAATTGTTCATAGAGAACCAAAGAAATTGGATGTTCAGAATCCATGTCAATGCTTAAATTACATCAGAAGAAATTTGCAGTGAAGCACGTGAAAATTGCATGTACATTCAGAATTGTTTGCCGAGCTACTCATGTGTGAACCACTAGAAGTTGTGGTTCACACAACATGGTTTGAGATTTGCGTGGAGATGCACACACTTTCCCATCAAGTTCAAAATGGATAAATACCAACCTTTATGGGAAAACTGGCGCACGCAAGGTTAAATAGTTTTTTTGTGCTCGCACTTTGATAAATGAGGCCACAGGCATTTTTTTCAAACAGCTCTTACACCAAAAGGGCATATCATCATTTTCACAATTACAGAGTGTTACTTCGACCTCAGTGTGGAAATATAAATATACTTGCCCCCTTTAAATCTGTTGCAATACTGAAAAATTCACAGCTGAAATATCAGTTGACCGCAGCTAGTTTGATGTTAGGTAGATTGTTAACAAAGGAGGAGGATAACAATGGTACCAGCATTCAACCCTGTGGCACATCCTTTTACATCTCCAGATTATGTGTGTATATATTACTGCTGAGCAATTAACAGACATTTTGGTTATTGTTCGGTTTTTAAAACAACTTATTGACCTACATAGATTCAATTATTTGAATTCCATTACTTTCAAATTTTTTCTGGGAGCTCAATGCGCACATTGCAGTTTCACTAGAGAAAAAACCCCAGTATGCTTTGTTTACTTTGAAGAACTACCCAATAGTGATTGTCAGACAGCATAGGCAGCAGCTCTATGGAGATGAAATGACTTGAAATAACAGTTAGAAAATAAAACAAATGTAATATCCACAACAAGTGAAATATTTTAGTCAGGTGTGTGTGTACCATATGCGTAGGCGAGGTCCAACAGTAGCGGTGTGGTAAGGTCTGTTGAGGGTTTCTGTAGGAAGTGGTAGGACAGAGCTCTGAGCAGAGGCACTGACCGGCGTCCCTGAGATGCCAGAGACACACACACCCTGCGGATATCCTCCGCCCCAAACCCTTCAGCTAGCTCTAACGCCTGGGGTGGGAACAGAGAGAAAAGAAAAGGAGCGTTGGGTTGAGAGATTTGATGGTGGCAGTTGCATATTTGGATAGTGAAGCAAACGTTATATTTTTTTAATGGCTATATAGTCCAGCATTTCAGATTTTGAGATGTGTTTCATATGAGCCAACTGTACAGAATGTCACCTTTTGAGGTATTTTCATACATATGTTTTAGTGTTTAGAAATGAAAGCACTATGTATTTCATCTGCCCATGTGAAGAAGTATTTAGACAAATTCACTTATACAGTAGAGTATCAAAGTAGTCAAACGTTTAGCATTTGGTCCCAAATTCCTTAAATGCAATGACTTCATCAAGCTTGTGACTCTACAAACTTGTTGGATGTATTTGCGGTTTGTTTTGGTTGTGTTTTGCCCAATAGTAACTGAATGGTAAATGACTGGAGTAATTTTCTGTCTGAGTGAGTAGATAAGATGTTTCTGAACACTACTAAATTAATCCTGATAATGACCTGAAGAACTGTAATATCCTATGTTTCTCTGAAACTGATTCCTGCTTACAAGCAAAAACTCAAACCGGAAGAACCAGTGACGTGCTTAATATGGAAGTGGTCCGATGAAGCTCATGCTAAGCTACAGGATTGTTTCACTAGCACAGACTGGAATATGTTCCAGGACTCATCCGATGAAGTAAACTCCATTGTCACTTCATTAATAAGTGCATTGATGACGTTGTCCCTAAAGTGACCGTACGTACATATCCCAACCAGAAGCCATGGATTACAGAAAACATCAGCACTGAGATAAAGGCTAGAGCTACCGTTTCAAGGAGCGGGACACTAACCCAGACGCTTATAAAGAAATCCCGCTACGCCTACGATGAACCATCAAACAGGCAAAGCGTCAATACAGCACTAAGATTGAATCCTACTACAACAACTCTGAAGCTCGTCGGATGTGTCAGGGCTTGCAAACTATCACAGATTACAAAAGGTAAATCCAGCCGCGAGCTGCTCAGTGACACAATCCTACCAGACGAGCTAAATGCCTTCTACACTCGCTTCCAGGCAAGCAACACTGAACCATGCGTGACAGCACCAGCTGTTCCAGATGACAGTGTGATCACGCTCACCGTAGCCGATGTGATGAAGACCTTTAAAACAGGTTAACATTCACAAGGCCACAGGACCAGATGGAAGGGTTGAGCAGTATCCAGATTTTCATGTCGTCATAACGTCCTTTTCTCACCCTGGGATCTACGGTATTACCGGCTTAGTACACAACGGAGCGACAAGAAAAATTCAAAAAAGCCCATTGGCATCCATTACCAGAATGCTAACAAAATTAGCACAAGTAATAGAGAATTTCCATGGAGGCTGCTAGCTAAATATGCTAACGAGCGCAAACTAAAATAAATGAATTGCAAAGACAGGCAATCCAGCTCAAAGTTATACATACAGTGCCTTCGGAAAGTATTCAGACACCTTGAATTTTCCCACTTTGTTACGTTACCACCTTATCCTAAAATGTATTAAATCATATTTCAATCTACATACAATAAAAAAAAGCAAAAACAGGTCGACATTTTGGATAATTTTTTTTAATAAACTGAAATATTAAATTGTATTTGTCATATGCCCACGAATACAACAGGTGCAGACCTTACCATGAAATGCTTACTTACAAGCCCTTAAATATCACATTTCCAAAACTATTCAGACCATTTAATCAGTACTTTGTTGAAGCACCTTTGGCAGCGATTACAGCCTCGAGGCGTCTTGGTATGACACTACAAGCTTGGCACACGTGTATTTGGGGAGTTTCTCTGATTCTTCTCTGCAGATCCTCTCAAGCTCTGTCAGAGATGTTTGATTGGGTTCAAGTCTGGGTTCTGGCTGGGCCACTCAAGGACATTCAAAGACTTGTCACTCCTGCGTTGTCTTGGATGTGTGCTTAGGGTATTTGTCCTGTTGGAAGATGAACCTTTGCCCCTGTCGGAGGTCCTGAGCGCTCAGGAGCAGGTTTTCATCAAGGATCTCTGTACTTTGCTCCGTTCATCTTTGCCTCGATCCTGACTAGTCTCCCAGTCCCTGCAGCTGAAAAACATCCCCACAGCGTGATGCTGCTACCACCGTATGGATAGTACCAGGTTTCCCCCAGATGGTACGCTTGGCATTCGGGCCAAAAAGTTCAATCTTGTTTCTCATGGTCTGAGAGTCTTTAGGTGCCTTTTGGCAAACTCCAAGTGGGCTGTCATGTGCCTTTTACTGAGGAGTGACTTCCCTCTGGCCACTCTACCATAAAAGCCTGATTGGTTTAGTGCTGCAGAGATGGTTGTCCTTCTGGAAGGTTCTCCCATCTCCACACAGAGGAACTCTAGAGTCAACAGTGAAGAGGCAGCTCCGGGATGCTGGCCTTCTAGGCAGAGTTGCAAAGAAAAAAACATCTCAGACTGGCCAATAAAAATAAAAGATTAAGACGGGCAAAGAACACAGACACTGGACAGAGGAACTCTGCCTAGAAGGCCAGAATCGCCTCTTCACTGTTGACGTTGAGACTGGTGTTTTGCGGGTACTATTTGATGAAGCTGCCAGTTGAAGTCGCTGTTTCTCAAACTAGACACTAATGTACATGTCCTCTTGCTCAGTTGTGCACCGAGGCCTCCCACTCCTCTTTCTATTCTGGTTAGAGACAGTTTGCGCTGTTCTGTGAAGGGAGTAGTACACCACGTACGAGATCTTCAGTTTCTTGGCAATTTATTGCATGGAATAGCCTTCATTTCTCAGAACAATAGACTGATGAGTTTCAGAAGAAAGTTATTTGTTTCTGGACATTTTGAGCCTGTAATCGAACCCACAAATGCTGATGCTCCAGATACTCAACTAGTCTAAAGATGGCCAGTTCATTGCTTCTTTAAAATCAGAACAGTTATCAGCTGTGCTAACATAATTGCAAAAGGATTTACTAATGATCAATGAGCCTTTTAAAATGATCAACTTAGCGAACATAACGTGCCATTGGAACACAGGAGTGACAGTTGCTGATAATGGACCTCTGTACGCCTATGTAGATATTCCATAAAGAAATCTGCGTCTTCCAGCTACAATAGTCATTTACAACATTAACAATGTCTACACTAATTCTGATAAATGTAATGTTATTTTAAATGAAAAAAAAAAAAAAAAAAAAGTGCTTTTCTTTCAAAAATAAGGAAATAAGTGTCCCCAAACTTTTGAACGGTAGAGTATATTTTCTATCCATTTTAGAATACGGTCTGAATACTTTGAAGGCACTGTATATAGGTAGAAGCTACCGAAATGTCATTTTTGGTGAATTTGGACATTTACAAGCGGATGTGAACGATAACTTTGTTGATTTGCACAATGTCTTTGACACATGCTTTTCTGAAGGAACAGTAACCTCTAACGTTAGCATTTTTTGGGGGGGTATGATCTTTGTGCCTCTAACTTCCTCACTCACCATTTTTCACAATTCATTCATGATTATCCATAATCCTCGTAGCATCCACATGAATGTAGAAGTGTTCAGAAACATCCATTCTTACTTATAATAAAAAAGTGACTCAAATGGCACAAGATATTATTCACCATTGAGTTCCTATTGGGCAAAACATAATCCAAAACACAACCAAAAACAAACCGCAAATGCATCCAACAAGTTTGTTGTCACAAGCTTGATATATTCTAGGGATGGGCATGAGTAATCGAGTACTCAAACGGACGTCAAGTCTTGATCTTTTTCCAGAGATTATAAAAAATCTAATACTGTAAAACTATTCGATAGAATGTGCTTTGTGGCTGCCCGAACAGGCAAGTAACATTTTGGCCTGAATCTTTTCTAAATGTTTTCTTGACTAAGTCAATTTGCTTTGACTCTAATGTTCTATTTGTACATGTGCATTTGCAGAGCATAACAAAAAAGAAACCAAGCATCACACAATTCTCTCCCAAAATTCCCTTTCCCCACCGTGTCTCATTCACTTTATTGTGTTCCGACCGCTCCCTACACACACGGGTGCTGAGTATGCACACAAGCTCCAGTTAGGCCTACAGAAAAAAATCTCGATAACATTTTTAAACCGTATCTAACTGATGGGATACACAAGCTACATTCCTTGCCAAATGACGACAGTTTTATCACATATTCAAAATGGACTGGTTGATTGATGTTGGAAAATATGTTTCAACAACGATCTGCAGTTCTGGAATAATTGTGTCCCGTCTATTTTCTGCTGAGGCTACTTTGTGAACTGCTAGTGCCATTTAGAAATGTTTAGCCTGAGCTATAACCCCTCTAAACATAGACAGGTTCCACACTGAAAATACACAAAAACATTAGTTTGATAAAGTTAAAGAGCAGGCCTACTCACCAAACAGAAGTGGTGGCCGTAATTCCTCACCATGCAGTGTTCAATGTGGAATTGTGAATCCAATTACAAAGAACAGGCAAAATAAACTAAATAGAACATCTTTATATTGAAAAGACAGATTTCGAAAACATTTATTGAGCCGTCTTCAAATGATCACTGAGAATAACTGTTCCAGATCCCAAGATACACATCACTTCGCAGAGGCAACTTTTTCATTTGGAAAAATATTCTGTTATAGAACATCATGTTTTTTTTTACTATAAAATAGATGTCTTGACTGTGATAAGGGCTCGGGAAATAATAGCATCTTGTCTGCTAAATTAACAAAGCAAGCCTATGCCATTGCACAGACATATGTTTCTACAAGCAAGCGCCACTGCTGAGGTTACTGCCTTTTTGAAGATCGTGTTCCATGATATAATATAACCAGTTAATATTAAGGTTTCAATAAATTAATCTTAAATGGCACTTGCTTTTTTATTGAACGAACACTGTGTATATGGAGCAATTTAGCAATTAGGATTTGTTATCTATAATGGTTATGATAAATGTGGCATTGTCAAGCACTGTTGGCATAGGCCTATAGATAAATGCGCACATTTCTTTCCAGTGCGGTCCTTGTGTTCTAAAAATATATTTAGAAAAATGGTAGTACTCAGAAAAAAATTATGCGCGTATTCGAACAGTCAAAAAATGTTAAATGCCCATCCCTAATCATTGCGTGCAAGGAATATCAAATAGTACTAAACTTGACTACTTTAACACACTTTAAGTAAATTTGTCCAAATACTTATACATTTAAAAAAAATGGAGGGACTAGATACATAAAGGTGCTTTCATTTCTAAACAGTAAAACAGATATGTATGAAAATACCCTAAAATAAAAGATTCTTTACTGTCACCTAATATGAAACATTCTGTCTCAAATCTAAAATGCTGGAGTATAGCAACAATTGAAATGTATTTTTATTCACTGTCCAAATAAATAGACAGTAGTGTATGTCTATTTGATAACTTAATAAGCGTAGTGTGGGGTTAATAGTATACAGTGCCTTGCAAAAGTATTCACCCCCTTGGCGTTTTTCCTATTTTGTTGCATTACAACCTGTAATTTAAATGTATTTATTTGGATTTAATGTAATGGACATACACAAAATAGTCCAAATTGGTGAAGAAGTGAAATGAAAAAAATAACTGGTTTCAAAAAATTCAAAAAAATTCAAAAAGTGGTGCGTGCATATGTATTCACCCCCGTTGCTATGAAGCCCCTAAATAAGATCTGGTGCAACCAATTACCTTCAGAAGTCACATAAATAGTTATATAAAGTCCACCTGTGTGCAATCTAAGTGTCACATGATCTGTCACATGATCTCAGTGTATAAATACACACACCTGTTCTGAAAGGCCCCATAGTCTGCAACACCACTAAGCAAGGGGCACAACCAAGCAAGCGGCACCATGAAGACCAAGGAGCTCTCCAAACAGGTCAGGGACAAAGCTGTGAAGTACAGATCAGGGTTGGGTTATAAAAAAATATCTGTAACTTTGAACATCCCACGGAGCACCATTGAATCCATTATTTAAAAAATGGAAAGAATATGGCACCACAACAAACCTGCCAAGAGAGGGCCATCCACCAAAACTCACAGACCAGGCAAGGAGGAAATTAATCAGAGAGGCAACAAAGAGACCAAAGATAACCCTGAAGGAGCTGCAAAGCTCCACAGCGGAGATTGGCGTATCTGTCCATAGGACCACTTTAAGCCATACACTCCAGAGCTGGGCTTAATGGAAGAGTGGCCAGAAAAAAAAGCCATTGCTTAAAGAAAAAAAATAAGCAAACATGTTTAGTGTTCGCCAAAAGGCATGTGGGAGACTCCCTAAACATATGGAAGAAGGTACTCTGGTCAGATGAGACTACAATTGAGCTTTTTGGCCATCAAGGAAAACGCTATGTCTGGCGCAAACCCAATACCTCTCATCACCCCGAGAACACCATCCCTGCAGTGAAGCATGGTGGTAGCAGCATGATGCTGTGGGGATGTTTTTCGTCGGCAGGGACTGGGAAACTGGTCAGAATTGAAGGAATGATGGACGGCGCTAAATACAGGGAAATTCTTGTGGAAACCCTTTTCAGTCTTGAGACTGGGACGGAGGTTCACCTTCCAGCAGGACAATGATCCTAAGCATCCCGCTAAAGCAACATTCAAGAGGTTAAGGGGAAACATTTAAATGTCTTGGAATGGTCTAGTCAAAGCCCAGACCTCAATCCAATTGAGAATCTGTGGTATGACTTAAAGGTTGCTGTACACCAGCGGAACCCATCCAACTTGAAGGAGCTGGAGCAGTTTTGCCTTGAAGAATGGGCAAAAATCCCAGTGGCTAGATGTGCCACGCTTATGGAGACATACCCCAAGAGACTTGCAGCTGTAATTGCTGCAAAAGGTGGCTCTACAAAGTATTGACTTTGGGGGGGGTGAATAGTTATGCACACTCAAGTCCTGTTTTATTTGTCTTATTTCTTTTTTGTTTCACAATAAAAAATATTTTGCATCTTCAAAGTGGTAGGCATGTTGTGTAAATCAAATGATACAAACCCCCCAAAAATCAATTTTCATTCCAGGTTGTAAGGCAACAAAATAGGAAAAATGTCAAGGGGGGTGAATACTTTCGCAAGCCACTGTAGGTGCTCGTTACCTTATCCTCCAGTCTGTCCATCAGTGCAGGACTGAGATGTCCAGCCCTAGCCATCAGGGTACTGACTGTTCTGGCGTCAGCGATCTCAGTCCAGCGGAGCTCCAGCTGTTTCAGCGCTGCGCTCACCAGCAACACCTCCATCTGACCCTTCCGCCCTGCTCCCCAGTCTGCCAGGAAAGACAGCTGTTTGTAGGAGAGTCTGCGTACACGCCACAGCACCTCTGTCTGGATGGAGCGTTGTACTGCAGCTGTAGGAGGAATACCCAGAGTAGAGAGGGAGCGCAGCAGAGAGACCAGCGTACCATTCCACACTGACGCTACCTGGGGGAAGAGACAGTCAATTTACAAACACTCAAAAGAAACTCTGAGAGCACCGAAGTTTTTGTGAATATTTTGAGCCACCCTCTGTCCTAACCGTAACCAGCCCCATGTCTCTTACTTTCACCCCTCCTTACCCATCTTCATACCCTCTCAACCCTCCACTTATCTACTCACCCTACCTGTCCCCTGCCCCTTCTTACTACACCCTCTCCTACCTGTGCAATAACTGTGTCCATTATGTCCAGCAGTCTGGGATCATTCAGCAGCTCAAATTGGTCCATTTTAGCCCCACCTTTCTCTCTCCCAGCCAATCTGACAAGCTGAACCAGAGTCTTAGCCGCCTGATTGGCCTTTCCTCCTTGTGCCGCCCACGCCTGCAGGACATCCTGTGGAGATTGGGCCCTCTCTAAGAGCTCATCCAGCTGGGTGCGTTTGGGCTCGATGGGATACTCTTCTTTGACCAAACTCCTGCCCTCACATAGTCCCCTTACCACAGGCTGCCGCCAGGCCTGGGCCCACAGCGGCTTTGCTGGCCCAGCTGCAGGCGTAGGCAGGCGGGCAGCGGTGGCTAAGGCCTGGGGGGTGGCCCTGGGGAGGAGACGGGCACATCGGCCCAGCAGACGGCTGGTCATGGAGGAATAGAGAGCAGCACGAGGCCAGAGAGAGCAGCGAGAATCCTATTCACAACACAGCAGCCAGAGTCACCATGCTAACACCTGAGAGCGAGTGAGAGAGGGAAAGAGCGAGAGAGTTAATTCAAGATAGTGAATATCACTCAGTGGTTCTCATTATTTTGGGGATTCTGAACCTACAATCACATGTTGCGATGCCCAAACAACCCCATAATGTGCAACTTTATGATAAGGACTATATATTCTTATTCTCCGTAGTCTGCCGGCCACGGACTGCTGTCAACAAGCTTAGCCTAGCTATCTTGAGACGATTTAGCAATTAGTAACAGTAACGCGGGGATTGTGTTGTGTAACATAACATTGTGTCAACAATCGTGTAGGCTGTACTACTACAAGCAAAACACTTGCAGGAAATCAATGAATAGACACGGTTGTGGCAACTAGTCATAGTAGACTGAACTGAATTAACGTTACTAGCAACATTCCTGTCTCAAAAGCTGAGATGCCATCAAGCGTATTCTGACCTTGTCGACTAGGGTTTATGCCGTTCTAGCCATTACAATTATGAAACTCAGACTGGCAACATTCTCTGCATTCACAAGTACACCTATAACGGGTCTTGTGGAGACATAAATACATATGTAGCTGCCATTTCTATCTTTAAAGGACTGTTCTTACCTTGATAAATAAGCTAGATAGCAAGTGGACGAAGGCGACATTCACATGGCGCTGTCTGCAATAGTCGCAAGAAAATGACCTCATCAAAGATACCGGTGTCACATGATTGTCGAACGAAGCTGCGATTGGTCTGCTTGTTTCAAGGCACTTTAAGTCGTCTTTTTTAATTGCAGAACCTGGTCTTTATGTCTATACGCGGAACCCATAGAATTAGATACACACAGTGGCGTAAAGTACTTAAGTAAAAATACTTTAAGGTACTACTTAAGAAGTTTTTTGGGGTATCTGTACTTTACTTTTTATATTTTTGACAACTTTTACTTCACTACATTCCTAAAAAGATAATGTACTTTTTACTCCATACATTTTCCCTGACACCCAAAAGTACTCATTTTGAATGCTTAGCAGGAAAATGGTCCAATATATGCATTTATCAAGAAAACATCCCTGGTCATCCCTAATGCCTCTGATCTGGCGGACTCACTAAACACACATGCTTAATTTGTAAATTATGTCTGAGTGTGAGAGATCCGTAATTTAAAAAAATAAGAAAATAGTGCCGTCTGGTTTGCTTAATATAAGGAATTTGAAATGATTTATACTTTTACTTTTGATACTTAAGTATATTTAAAACCAAATACTTTTTAACTTTTACTCTAGTACTATTTTACTGGGTGAAACACATTTTGAAACACATTTCATAGTCTCAAAACTATTAAACGTCTCATTGTTTTCCCTCAAATTGCAAAACATCTAAAAAGAAATGTTATACTTTCATGTGAGATTTCCTATAAGCCACATTTACAAATGTAAAAGCTGTTGATGAGTCAGAAAAGTCAAACAATTACTATGTTAAAACACCCTTTTGGGAAGATATATATATATATATATATATATTTTACATTTGAGTAATTTAGCAAACGCTCTTCTCCAGAGTGACTTACAGTAGTGAGTGCATACATTTTTGTAGATTGGCGGAAACAATCATCCGTCCCATGACATCCCATGATAAAAAAAGCAAGAAACATACACCAGACAGTACCAGTCAAAAGTTTGGACACACCTACTCTTTCAATGGTTTTTCTCAATTTCTACATTGTAGAATAATAGCGAAGACATAAAAACTTTGAAATAACACATATGGAATCATGTAGTAACCAAAAAAGTGTTAAACAAATCAAAATATATTTTATATTTGAGATTATTCAAAGTAGTCACCATTTGCCTTGATGACAGCTTTGCACACTCTTGGCATTCTCTCAACCAGCTTCATGGAGGTAGTCATCTGGAATGTATTTAAATTAGCAGGTGTGCCTGGTGTCGTGTCTTTGGCTATGCCGGATTAAGTGATATGACATGCTATTCTATAAAATCCTTTCTCCGTAATTAATATTACCTGATTGAGCTAATCATGTAAATGTAATTAACTAGAAAGTCGGGGCACCACAAAATAATATTTATAGAGCTGTTATCTTCCGAATAAACTCTTAAAGCCCTAGTAATATTTTACATCAATAGCAGTCAATGTTAATCGTCACCTTATTTCAGTCTCATCTGAAAGTTGTAAATTCTTGGTTATCTTCACGAACCCTGGCTAACAAGTTGAATCAGCAATACAAAATTGGGTTTAATTATTTATTTACTAAATACCTAACTAATCACACAGAATTATATATACACAGAATGAATCATACCTTGATTACAAATTATGTCATAAAGGAAAACGTCCCTAGCGGACGGAACACATATGACAGCTGGTTACACAAAGAAAAGGGGGCTGGGTTTGAGTGAAAGAGCAGGAAGACTGAAGAACAAAGGGAGAAGTGATGTCTCTATCAGGCCGTAGGCAGCTACTCTATCGTAAATACAGAATCTTATGCATTCTAAATTACCGCCCATTTGGAAAAGGAAAATGCAAGAAATATTTACTCTGAGCTGCGCTTCAATAGGTTGGTGGTAGATGGAAGGCCGTGTTGCCCAACAGAGTCCTTTGTCCTTTGAAGAGTGTCTCTGGTGGTGAACGGGATACGTTGTAGTGTCGTCGTTGTGTGGTAGACGGGATACTCCGTCTCTCCTTTCCTAGCCCACGTTTACAGCTGCTGTTGCTAACTCAACGGCTAGGAGGTATCACTTCTGTAGTGAATAAGAGTTCAAAGTTCATACCATTCACAACCAAAGCTCACGCTGAGGTTGGCTTAGTTCTGTAGTTGACATGTTAGTCCCTTTTAACGTATGGACCGTCGTCCTCACATCCTCGGAACAGGAGGTTACATTTGTCAAGGGCTTTATATAGTGGAGTGAGAAGAGTGTGTTTTCATAGTTTTATAACCCATGTATCTTCACAGGGGCGGGCCACTGATTGAGCAGAGCCCAAACCTTATGAAAACCCAAATCTCTCATTTGGAAGCTAAAATTACATTTAATCTTTTCACCAATAATTTTATATTCAAACATTTAAATTGCCCAACAATTCCATGTGAATCTGATAACTATAATGTGTAGACTTTCCACTGTAGAGTTTGTCATCCTATCATTGATGAGAATGTCTCAGATGACAACCGAACTGACATCATATTCATTAAGTACCAACGCATATGTTCAACTGGTCGGATTACCAAAATATGGTTCATTTCCCCCCAACTTCTTTGATGTTCCTAGACTCTGTTTAACAAAGGCTTTTCAAGAGTCCCTCTGTAGAGTCAAGAGAGAGAGGGAAGGGAGAAAGGTATTTATGGAGGGGTCATAAACCTTACCCACAGGCCAACGTCATGACACTGGTTAAAGGTTAATTCGTGAAATTTCTTTCCTTCTTAATGCGTTTGAGCCAATCAGTTGTATTATGACAAGGTAGCCCTATTTGGTAAAAGACCAAGTCCATATTATGGCAAGAACAGCTCAAATAAGCAAAGAGAAACAACAGTCCATCATTACTTTAAGACATGAAGGTCAGTCAATCCAGAAAACGTCTAGAACATTGAAAGTTTCTTCAAGTGCAGTTGCAAAAACCATCAAGCGCTATGATGAAACTGGCTCGCATGAGGACCGCCACAGGAAAGGGAGACCCAGAGTTACCTCTAATGAACTTAGAAATCACAGCCCAAGTAAATGCTTCACAGAGTTAAAGTAACAGACACATCTCAACATCAACTGTTCAGAGGAGACTACGTGAATCAGGCCTTCATGGTCAAATTGCGGCAAAAAAACACTACTAAAGGACACCAATAATAAGAGACTTGCTTGGGCCAAGAAACACCAGCAATGGACATTTGACCAGTGGAAATCTGTCCTTTGGTCTGATGAGTCAAAATTAGATTTTTGGTTCCAACCGCCGTGTCTTTGAGAGACACAGAGTAGGTGAACAGATGATCTCTGCATGTGTGGTTCCCACCATAAAGCATGGAGGAGGAGGTGTGATTATGTGGGGGGGATTGCTGATGACGCTGTCTGTGATTTATTTAGAATTCAAAGCATACTTAACCAGCATGGCTACCACAGCATTCTGCAGCGATACACCATCCCATTTGGTTTGCACTTAGTGGGACTATCATTTGTTTTTCAACAGAACAATGACCTCCAGGCTGTGTAAGGGCTATTTGACCAAGGAGAGTGATGGAGTGCTGCATCAGATAACTTGGCCTCCACAATCACCCGACCTCAACCCAATTAAGATGGTTTGGGATGAGTTGGACCGCAGAGTGTAGGAAAAGCAGCCAACAAGTGCTCAGCATATGTGGGAACTCCTTCAAAACTGTTGGAAAAGCATTCCAGGTGAAGCTGGTTGAGCGAATGCCAAGACTGTGCAAAGCTGTCACCAAGGCAAAGGGTGGCTACTTTGAAGAATCTAAAATATAAAATATATTTTGATTTGTTTAACACTTTTTGGTTGCTACATGATTCCATATATATTATTTCATAGTTTATGTCTTCACTATTATTCTACAATGTAGAAAATAGTAAAATAAAGAAAAACCCCTTGAATGAGTAGGTGTTAGTGGATTCGGCTATAAGTGGATTTGGCTATTTCAGCCACAACCGTTGATGACAGGTGTAGAAAATTGAGCACACAGTCATGAAATCTCCATAGACAGACATTGGCAGTAGAATGGCCTACATGAATTGCTTGGTGACTTTCAACATGGCACCGTCACAGGATGCCACCTTTCCAACAAGTCAGTTCGTCAAATTTCTGCCCTGCTAGAGCTGCCCCGGTCAACTGTAAGTGCTGTTATTTTGAAGTGGAAACTTCTAGAAGAAACAACGGCTCAGCTGAGTAGTGGTAGGCCACACAAGCTCACAGAACGGGATCGCAGAGTGCTGAATTTTTGTATTTATACATGATTTATTTAACATTTATTTAACTAGGCAAGTCAGTTAACCTCTCTTGGGTAAGTGAGACGTTAGCGTCCCACCTCTTCAACAGCCAGTGAAACTGCTGGGCACCAAATTCAAATACAGAAATACTCATTATAAAAATTCAGAAAACAAAACATATTTTACATAGGTTTAAAGATTAACTTCTTGTGAATCCAACCACGGTGTCAGATTTAAAAAATGCTTTACGGCGAAAGCATACCTTACGATTATTTGAGAACATAGCCCAGCAGACAAATCATTACAAACAGTAACCAGCCAAGTAGAAGAGTTACACAAGTCAGAAACAGAGATAAATTAATCCCTTACCTTTGATGATCTTCATATGGTTGCACTCAGCAGACATCCATTTACTCAATAAATGTTCCTTTTGTTCGATAAAGTCTCTTTATATCCAAAAACCTCCGTTTTGTTCGCGCATTTTCTTCAGTAATCCACAGGCTCAAACGCAGTCAAAACAAACGCAGTCAAAACAAAAAATCCAAATTGTATCCGTAAAGTTCATAGAAACATGTCAAACGATGTTAATATTCAATCCTCAGGTTGTTTTTAGCCTAAATAATCGATAATATTTCAACCGGACAATAACGTCGTCAATATAAAAGGTAAACAAGAAAGGCACTCTCTCGGTCGCACGCATGAAAAAGCTCTGTGACACTTTAGGGTCCACTCATTCAGACTGCTCTTACTTCCTCATTTTTCAGAATACAAGCCTGAAACAATTTCTAAAGACTGTTGACATCTAGTGGAAGGCATAGGAACTGCAATTTGAGTCCTAATTCAATGGATACTGTAATGGCATTGAGAAAAAAACGTTTTAAAAAACTAAATAACTACTTCCCGAATGGATTTTTCTCAGGTTTTCCCCTGCCAAATCAGTTCTGTTATACTCACAGACACTATTTTAACAGTTTTGGAAACTTTAGAGTGTTTTCTATCCAAATCTACCAGTTATATGCATATCATATCTTCTGGGCCCGAGAAGCAGGCAGTTTAATTTGGGTATGCTTTATCCAAAATTCCAAATGCTACCCTAGAGAAGTTAACAAATTATTATTTACAATGACACCCTACCAAAAGGCCTCCTGCGTGGACGGGGGATTACATTTTTTAATTTTTTATATAGGACAAAACACACATCACGACAAGAGAGACAACATAACATTACACTAAGAGAGACCTAAGACAACAATATAGCATGACAGCAACACAACATGACAACAACATGGTAGCAACATAACGTGGCAGCAGCACAACATGGTAGCAGCACAAAACATGGTACAAACATTATTGGGCACAGACAACAGCACAAAGGGCAAGAGAGTAGAGACAACAATACATCACGCAAAGCAGCCACAACTGTCAGTAAGTCTCCATGATTGAGTCTTTGAAAGAAGAGATTGAGATAGAACTGTCCAGTTTGAGTGTTTGAAGCAGCTCATTCCAGTCGCTAGCTGCAGCAAACAGAAAAGACGAGTGACCCAGGGATGTGTGTGCTTTGGGGACCTTTAACAGAATGTGACTGTCAGAACGGGTGTTGTATGTGGAGGATGAGGGCTGCAGTAAATATCTCAGATAGGGGGGAGTGAGACCTAAGAGGGTTTAATAAATAATTAACAACCTGTGGGTATTGCGACAGGGATATACAGAGATGACCAGTTTACAGAGGAGTATAGAGTGCAGTGATGTGTCCTATAAAGAGCATTGGTGGCAGATCTGATGGCCGAATGGTAAAGAACATCTAGCCGCTCGAGAGCACCATTACCTGCCGATCTATAAATTACGTTTCCGTAATCTAGAATGGGTAGGATGGTCATCTGAATCAGGGTTAGTTTGGCAGCTGGGATGAAAGAGGAGCAATTACAATAGAGGAAACGAAGTCTAGATTTAACTTTAGCCTGCAGCTTTGATATGTGCTGAGAGAAGGACAGTTTACCGTCTAGCCTTACTCCTAAGTACTTGTATGAGGTGACTACCTCAAGCTCTAAACCCTCAGAGGTAGTAATCACACCTGTCGGGAGAGGGGCATTCTTCTTACCAAACCATATGACATTTGTTTTGGAGGTGTTCAGAACAAGGTTAAGGGCAGAGAAAGCTTGTTGGACACTAAGAAAGCTTTGTTGTAGAGTGTTTAATACAAAATCTGGGGAGGGGCCAGCTGAGCATAAGACTATCATCTGCATATAAAGGGATGAGAGTGCTTCCTACTGCCTGAACTATGTTGTTGATGTAAATTGAGAAGAACGTGGACCTAGGATCGAGCCTTGGGGTACTGCCTTGGTGACAGGCAGATGTTCTGACTTTATACATTGCACTCTTTGAGAGAGGTAGTTAGCAAACCAGGCCAAAGACCCCTCAGAGACACCAATACCCCTTAGCCGGCCCATAAGAATGGAATGGTCTACCGTATCAAAAGATTTGGCCAAGTCAATAAAAATATCAGCACAACATTGCTTAGACTCAAGGGCAATGGTGACATCATTGAGGACCTTTAAGGTTGCAGTGACACATCCATAACCTGAGCGGAAACCAGATTGCATACCAGAGAGAATACTATAGACATCAAGAAAGCCAGTCAGTTGATTATTGCCAAGTTTTTCTAACACTTTTGATAAACAGGGCAAAATAGAAATAGGCCTATAACAGTTATGATCAGCTTGATCTCCCCCTTTAAATAAAGGACTAACCGTGGCTGCCTTCCAAGCAATGGGAACCTCCCCAGAGAGGAGAGACGGGTTAAAAAGGTCAGAGATAGGCCAAAGACCCAAATGCAGACTGTGTTGAAGTAACAATGTTTATTACGGCAACAGGGGCAGGCAAACAGGTCAAGGCAGGCAGGGGTCGATAATCTAGAATAGTGTGGCAAGGGTGCAGGACGGCAGGCAGGCCCAGGTCAGGCAGAGGTCGGTAATCTAGAGTAGGGGCAAGGTACAGGACTGCAGGCAGGCTCAGGGTCAGGCAGGTGGGCTCAGCGTCAGAACAGGCAAGGGTCAAAACCAGGAGGGCGAGGGAATCCAGATTGGGAATCCAGATTTCTAATTGACCTTCTTGCAGTTCCTACCGCTTCCTGGATGTCAACAGTCTTTAGAAATTGGTTGAGATTTTTTCCTTTGTGTAATGAAGAAGTACGGCCATCTTGAACGAGTGTCACTTGAAGTGTACTGTTAGGTAGAGGTGCATGACCAGAAAGCTAGCTACAGTTGTTTTAATCCTGTATTGAACACAGATCATCCTGTCTTCAATTTTATCGATTATTTACGTTACAAAATACCTAAAGTTGTATTACTAAAGTAGTTTGAAATGTTTTGGCAAAGTTTACAGGTAACTTTTTGAGATATTTTGTAGTTACGTTGCACAAGTTGGAACCGGTGTTTTTCTGGATCAAACGCACCAAATAAATGGACATTTTGAATATATATCGACGGAATTAATCGAATAAAAGGACCATTTGTGATGTTTATGGGACATATTGGATTGCCAACAACAGAAGCTCGTCAAAGGTAAGGCATGAATTATATTTTTATTTCTGCGTTTTGTGTCGCGCCTGCAGGGTTGAAATATGCTTCTCTCTTTGTTTACTCTGTTGCTATCCTCAGATAATAGCATCGTTTGATTTCACCGAAAAGCCTATTTGAATTCTGACATGTTGGCTGGATTCACAACAAGTGTAGCTTTAATTTTGTATCTTTCATGTGTGATTTAATGAAAGTTTGATTTTTATAGTAATTTATTTGAATTTGGCGCTCTGCATTTTCTCTGGCTTTTGGCCAAGTGAGACAGTAGCGTCCCGCCTAAACTCAGATTTTTGGATATAAATATGAACTTTACCGAACAAAACATACATGTATTGTGTAACATGAAGTCCTATGAGTGTCATCTGATGAAGATCATCAACGGTTAGTGATTCATTTTATCTCTATTTCTGCTTTTTGTTACTCCTCTCTTTGGCTGGAAAAATTGCTGTTTTTCTGTGACTTGGCTCTGACCTACCATAATCGTTTGGTGTGCTTTCGTCGTAAAGCCTATTTGAATTCTGACATGTTGGCTGGATTCACAACAAGTGTAGCTTTAATTTGGTATCTTTCATGTGTGATTTCGTGAAAGTTGATTTTTATAGTAATTTATTTGAATTTGGCGCTCTGCATTTTTACTGGCTTTTGGCAAAGTTGGACGTTAGCGTCCCACATATCCCAGAGAAGTTAAAGAAGAAAGGGTCTAAACCATCTGACCCAGATGGTTCGACCGTAATCTTGCAGAGCTACTCCACCTTTGAAAAATGTGAGAGCTCACATGCAGCTGTGTCTCTCGCTCTCCCTCTCTTTTTAAGTGCGTAGCACGTAAAAAATGATCTGTCCTCGGTTGCAACACTGCACAAGAACTGTTTGTCTGGTGGTTCATGAAATGGGTTTCTATGGCTGAGCAGCCGCACACAAGCCTAACATCACCATGTGCAATGCCAAACGTTTGCTGGAGATATGAAAAAATGGCGCCGGAGAAGAAGGCTGATGTGTCCCCAACCGATTGTGTTTTTTTGTTTGTTTATTTGCGTTGTTTGTAACTTATTTTGTACATAATGTTGCAGCTACCGTCTCTTATGACCGAAAATAACTTCTGGACATCAGGACTGCGATTACTCACCACGAACTGGCAGAATCCTTTTTTTCCTTTAACGAGTCTGACGAGCCCGGCGCGAATGACATAGTGCTTTCTCGGGAACAGGCCCAAATCCCCGTGATTTGCGTGAAGAGGAGGCAGAGAAAAAGGGGCCAGAGGGCGGGCTGTCTTCTGAGAATTCATAGGCGATCGAATAAACCTCCACTTCCTTGCATTCTGCTAGAAAATGTGCAATCTTTGGAGAATAAAATCGATGACCTATGCGGAAGATTAAACTACCAACAGGACATTCAAAACTGTAATACCTTATGCTTCACGGAGTCGTGGCTGAACAGCGGCGTCTGGTAAGACAAGGGGCGGCGGACTATGTATTTTTGTAAATAACAGCTGGTGCACAACATCTAAGGAAGTCTCGAGCTATTGCTCGCCTGAGGTGGAGTATCTCATGATAAGCTGTAGACCACACTATCTATCTAGAGACTTTTCATCTGTATTTTTCGTAGCTGTTTACAGACTGAGGCCGGCACTAAGACAGCATTGAATGAGATGAATTCCGCCATAAGCAAACAAGAAAACGCTCACCCAGAGGCAGCGATCCTAGTAGCCGGGGACTTTAATGCAGGGAAATTTAAATCCGTTTTACCAAATTTCTATCGGCATGTTAAATGTGCAACCAGAGGGGAAAAAAACTCTGGACCACCTTTACTCCACACACAGAGACGCATACAAAGCTCTCCCTCGCCCTCCATTTGGAAAATCTGACCATAATTCTATACTCCTGATTCCTGCTTACAAGCAAAAATTAAAGCAGGAAGCACCAGTGACTAGATCAATAAAAAAGTGGTCACTATGAAGCAGATGCTACAGGACTGTTTTGCTAGCACAGACTGGAATATGTTCCGGGATTCCTCCGATGGCATTGAGGAGTACACCACATCAGTCATTGGCTTCATCAATAAATGCATCAATGACGTCGTCCCCACAGTGATCGTACGTACATGCTCCAACCAGAAGCCATGGATTACAGGCAACATCCGCACTGAGCTAAAGGGTAGAGCTGCCGATTTCAAACAGCGGGACTCTAACCCGGAAGCTTATAAGAAATCCTGCTATGCCCTCCGACGAACCATCAAACAGGCAAAGCATCAATACAGGACTAAGATCGATTCGTACTACACTGGCTCTGACGCTCGTTGGATGTGGCAGGGCTTGCGAACCATTATAGACTACAAAGGGAAGCACACCCAAGAGCTGCCCATTGACACGAGCCTACCAGACGAGCTAAACTACTTCTATGCTCGCTTCGAGGCAAATAACACTGAAACATGCATGAGAGCACCAGCTGTTCTGGAAGATTGTGTGATCGCACTCTCCGCAGCCGATGTGAGTAAGACCTTTAAACAGGTCAACATTCACAAGGCCGTAGGGCCAGACGGATTACCAGGACTTGTACTGCGAGCATGCACTGACCAATTGGCAAGTGTCTTCACTGACATTTTCAACCTCTCCCTGTCCGAGTCTGTAATACCAACATGTTTTAAGCAGACCACCATAGTGCCTGTTCCCAAGAAAACTAAGGTAACCTGCCTAAATGACTACCGACCCGTAGCACTCACGTCTGTAGCCATGAAGCCCGGTCATGGCTCACATCAACACCATTATCCCAGACCCACTCCAATTTGCATACTGCTCCAACAGATCCACAGATGATGCAATCTCTATTGCACTCCACACTGCCCTTTCACACCTGGACAAAAGGAACACCTACAATGGGGAGAACAGGTTTTCCTACTTACAAAGCATGTAGAGGTCTGTAATTTTTATCATAGGTATACTTCAACTGTGAGAGACGGAATCTAAAACAAAAATCCAGAAATTCACATTGTATGATTTTTAAGTAATTAATTTGCATTTTATTGCATGACATATTTACCAGGGGTCGCTCCTCTCTCGGTCGTACCCCAGACTCATTTGATATTGTTGGAAACTTACGGTTGTTGCCAAAATTTAATGAGAAGGAGCCTGAGACGTTCTTTTCCTTGGAGCTTGTTGTTGACGCGCTCTCTCGTGCACCGTTACTGAATGTCTACGTGACTGTCACGATCGTCTTCTTGACAGAGATTGGACCAAGGCGCAGCGCGTGAAAAATACATCTTCTCTTTATTATAAGAAGGAAAATGAAACAAAACAACAAACAGACGACCGTGAAGCTAGAAATACAGATAGTGCTGACACAAACACTACACATAGACAATTACCCACAAAACAGCTAAAGCCTATGGTTGCCTTAAATATGGCTCCCAATCAGAGACAACCATAACCAGCTGTCTCTAATTGAGACCCAATTCAGGCAACCATAGACTTTCCTAGACACCTACACTGAACACTAAACCATCTACTCTACTAAACCCCCTAAACATTACAACACCCTAGACCAGGGGTGTCAAACTCATTCCACGGAGGGCCTAGTGTCTGCAGGTTTTTGGTTTTTCCTTTCAATAAAGCCCTAGACAACCAGGTGTGGGGAGTTCCTAACTAATTAGTGATGTTAATTCATCAATCAAGTACAAGGGAGGAGCGAAAACCCGCAGACACTCGGCCCCCCGTGGAATGAGTTTGACACCTGTGCCCTAGACAATACAAAAACACACAAACTTCCCCATGTCACACCCTGACCTAACTAAAATAATTATGAAAACAAAGATAACTAAGGCCAGGGTGTGACAGACTGACCATTATTTATTTTGTTTGGTATTGTCCTGTTCTGTCGCTCCTGTCTGTTCCCTTCTGGTCTCGTTTTCTTCTTTCCTCTTAAAGGTTGCTTCCTGTGAGCAAAGGTTGCTGAGGTCTGGAGAGGACGAGGTTGGCTGGGGCAAGTGGAAGTGTGAACACGCACCTCCTCATGGATTTGGGATGCAGGCTGGGTCATTTTGGGACGCATGGCTGGGCCATTTTGGGACGCAGACTGGGTCATTTGGGACTATTTTTTTGACTACATTGACCCATACTGTCACTTGATAAATTTAAGCCAGGGCTGGGACTTATGGTTAGGTTGTGAGAAACATTTGTTTTTAGTGTAAATGTCAGCATTTTCCAACAAACTTATTGATTTGCTCATGTCATATGGAGCAAGGGATTCTTTGACATTTGCTCATGTCATATGGAGCAAGGGATTCTTTGACTACATTCGACTCTCACTTGATAACAGTTTAAGCCAGGGCTGGGACTTATGGTTTGGTCATAATAAACATATTTTAATGTTGAAACAGCTTTGCTTGAGTTTATTGTGAAATTCCAAGTGCTTTTACAAAATATAATTTCCATTTACATGGGGGAAGAGTAAATAAATTAACACTGAATAGAGTAAACACATTTTTACTCTAATAGGAGTCACCCTAGATCAACACAAGTGAGTGTCACTATAACACTCAGTGTTGATTATCTCTTAGTGTTACATTTTATCAACACTGGCCAGTGTAGTGCAGTGTTAACTTTTTGCACTCCTCAGTGTTAAATCAACACTAGAAATTTAACACTTTGATCAGTGGACTTTTTACTCTGTGTAGAGTGGGACCATATGTACTCGCTGACAGTGTTAAATTTAACACTTAGTGTTGATTTAACACTTTCAAATTTACTGTGACCCATCAAGGAGAGACATGACGATCTTTACCGCTGCAGGTGCTGTAAGGAGTACTGTGTGTGGACCAAACCAACGTTGTCCCAACTAGAGGTCGACCGATTAATCGGAATGGCCGACTAATTAGGGCTGATTTCAAGTTTTCATAACAATCGGTAATTGGCATTTTTGGACACCGGTCATGGCCGATTACATTGCACTCCACGAGGAGACTGGCAGGCTGACTACCTGTTACGCGAGTGCAGCAAGAAGCCAAGGCAAGTTGCTAGCTAGCATTAAACTTATCTTATAAAAAACAATCAATCTTAACATAATCTCTAGTTAACTACACATGGTTGATGATATTACTAGTTTATCTAGCTTGTCCTGCGTTGCATATAATCGATGCGGTGCCTGTTAATTTATCATCGAATCACAGCCTACTTCGCCAAACGGGTGATGATTTAACAAGTGCATTCGCGAAAAAAGCACTGTTGTTGCACCAATGTGTACCTAACCATAAACATCAATGCCTTTCTTTAAAATCAATACACAAGTATATATTTTTAACCTGCATATTTAGTTAATATTGCCTGCTAACATGAATTTATTTGAACTAGGGGAATTGTGTCACTTCTCTTGCAGAGTCAGGGTATATGCAGCAGTTTGGGCTGTCTGGCTCGTTGCGAACTGTGTGAAGACCATTTCTTCCTAACAAAGACCGTAATTAATTTGCCAGAATTGTACATAATTATGACATAACATTGAAGGTTGTGCAATGTAACAGCAATATTTAGACTTAGGGATGCCACCCGTTAGATAAAATACGGAAAGGTTCCGTATTTCACTGAAAGAATAAACGTTTTGTTTTCGAAATGATAGTTTCCGGATTTGACCATTTTAATGACCTAAGGCTCGTATTTCTGTGTGTTATTATGTTATAATTAATTGATATTTGATAGAGCAGTCTGACTGAGCGGTGGTAGGCAGCAGCAGGCTTGTAAGCATTCATTCAAACAGTACTTTCCTGCATTTGCCAGCAGCTCTTCGCTGTGCTTCAAGCATTGAGCTGTTTATGACTTCAAGCCGATCAACTCCCGAGATTAGGCTGTTGTAACCGATGTGAAATGGCTAGCTAATTAGCGGGGTGCGCGCTAATAGCGTTTCAATCGGTGACGTCACTCGCCTCGTCCTTGAAGTAGTTGTTCCCCTTGCTCTGCAAGGGACGCAGCTTTTGTGGAGCAATGGGTAACGATGCTTCGAGGGTGGCTGTTGTCGATGTGTCCCTGGTTCGAGCCCAGGTAGGGGCGAGGAGAGGGACGGAAGCTATACTGTTACACTGGCAATACTATAGTGCCTATAAGAACATCTAATAGTCCAAGGTATGTGAAATACAAATGGTATAGAAATAAATAGTCCTATAATTCCTATAATAACTACAACCTAAAACTTCTTACCTGGGAATATTGAAGACTCATGTTAAAAGGAACCACCGGCTTTCATATGTTCTCATGTTCTGAGCAAGGAACTTAAACGTTATCTTTTTTACATGGCACATATTGCACTTTTACTTTCTTCTCCAACACTTTGTTTTTGCATTATTTAAACCAAATTGAACATGTGTCATTATTTATTTGAGGCTAAATTGATTTTATTGATGTATTATATTAAGTTAAAATAAAAATGTTCATTCAGTATTGTTGTAATTGTCATTACTACAAATAAATAAATAAATAAAAATATAAAACCGGCCGATTAATCGGTATCGGCTTTTTTTGGTCCTCCAATAATCAGTATCGGTATCGGCGTTAAAATTATAATCGGCCGACCTCTAGTCCCAACACCCCCGCCTGGTCAATCTTGATGCACACTCAATCTCCAGAATTCAGCCCGTGCCCTTGGTTATCTCTGCTTTCACCTGAGGATTTACAAACTGCAACCCATGGGTCATTTCCTGACAACATACTCTACTCTTATGGCAAGATCACTAATTCGTGACATTTGAATAACAGCCTCCCCTCTGTACTCCCATCGGTCTCCCAGTTACCAGTTACTAAGCCATGTGGCACGAGTCCTCAAACTGATATCCCAACAATGCTACTAAAGTAACCTGTGCTACTACTAACATGGCCCATGCCTATTGCCTCCTTCAATTATGGTCCCAACAGCAACTGACGTGAGAATAACTCCTGCATGTAATCTGTCAAGTGTTCGCCTGCTGTTAGAAATTGGGAAAGATATTAATTAGTTGGAAGAATATCCAACCTAACAAAACTTTTGAGTCACAGTTTCTTGAAAGTTTACCATAGTGTCTGAAATGCCACCACTATCTCTTCTATTCTCACCATAACCTTAATTGATGAGCTCCCACAGATCTCCCCTACAGTCACGTTCCCTCCCACTTAACAACTCTATGTAAACATTCTGTCTCAAACACCTCACCTCCTGCTACAGATACATTTGCACATATACTACCATCTAACCCATAACACACTTGTCACTACTTCTAATGCACTTCTTCAGTTATAAACATACTAAAACATCCTCAAATCAATTAGTCAATATACATCAGTCCTTTCTCTGGAACAATGATCACTCATGCTCCACGAAACCTAAAAACATAGACTTGAAAAGGAAAGAGAAAAAAAGTACATGTTTAATAATTTCACACCACCCATTAATGCATTTAACATTCAAATTCTGATTACACGGTAAAACAAAAGAGAACAAAAAAGCTTGGGTCAACCATGAAAGTTATCATCCAGTGATTTCACTAACAAACAACCTCCCTGTCGGAGGACACTTACAGATAAGGTTTCTGGAGCCTCCCTTGGCCAAATAAATTTTAGCATCCACCCCTCACCGTTTTGTAGCAACTCTCTCTCGCTGTATCCAAATCATAACTAAAATATTTTATAAATTATCCAACCCAAATTTAAAATTACAGTCCTTAGTGCTTACTTTGAGTATAGGACTCAAATTCCAGCTTCTAAACTGAGCACACATCATCCCTGTTAGAATGTACATTTATAAATGAAACCTTTTATTGCCGGTAATAACTCTTCTCATTACAGCCCCCCTTTGTCCCTGTTATCCTGTCACAAATGGCCTGCAAATGAAAGATCAGTATCTCAATGGATCCTTAGTCTAAATTGTTCGCAGTGCTCCCAAGGATGAACCAGACTTGTGGAGGTCTACAAATTTTTTCTGAGGTCTTGGCTGATTTCTTTTGATTTTCCCATGATGTCAAGCAAAGACGCACTTAGTTTGAAGGTAGGCCTTGAAATAAATCCACAGGTACACCTCCAGTTGACTCAAATTATGACAATTAGCCTATCAGAAGCTTTTAAAGCCATGACATAATTTTCTGGAATTTTCCAAGCTTTTTAAAGGCACAGTCAACTTAGTGTATGTAAACTTCTGAACTCATCTCTCATGGCTCCCACTCCCCATAGGGCATTAAACCAACCTCTCTCCATATTGATACTGCTACTACACGTAAATCAAACAATGTTCAAATATCTTATTTTTCACTTTTTTTTTTTTTAACTCATTAGCTTCTAGAACTCTCGTCTTACAAAAAAAAAATCACTGCAACTGGGACTTTTGTCCCTTTTACAGACCTCGCAGGGAGACCCTGGTGAGGATGATGAGCACGCAGATGAGCTTCCCTGAGACGGTTTCAGACAGTTTATGTAGAACTTATTTGCTTCTGCAAACCCACATTTTCATCAGCTGTCCGGGTGGCTGGTCTTAGACGATCCCACAGGTGAAGAAGCCGGATGTGGAGGTCCTGGGCTGGCGTGGTTAAACATGGTCTGCGTTTGTGAGGCCGGTTGGACGTACTGACGAGGGGAGAGTGAAACAAATGCTCAAGTAGGACAGCTTTCCTAATGCCATATAGAAAAATACATTAATCTCTGCCAGAAAAAGATCAATGGAAATAAAATGCAGAAACAAATCAAATCTGTAGTGGTGACATGATCAAATACAACGACATCCACAGTTTTCACACATTCATCTCATATGTCAACATTGGTTGCATTGGTCTCTCAAGCAAGGCCCTTCCCAAGGGGACAAAGCTCCACACACGCCCCACCCCGGCTCCCGATCCAGGCATTGAAGATGTTAATAAAATATCTGTTTGTTATCTGCCCACAGGTGGAACAGTTGGCTACTCTGGCGAATTTCAATGATGTGCTGTCTGTCCATCAAATCGTGCGGCGTTGAATGATCATTGAGAGGCAAAATAACAGTTGTATGTTGTTAATACACACATTGTTTTACTCCAATGCAATGTGTAGACAAGACTGCATGTTAGGCTACACAGGTTGTCGCGGAGGCAGTGTGGTGCTGCTGGAGCACACATCAGCCGGGCCAAAACATATAATGACCCCTCGAGGAAGGCCCCAGCGTGATCTGAACTCACAACCCCTGATTTACAAGACCAGTGGTCTAACCACTGAGCTATGGAGCCATGACTGATGCCATAAAACCCAGTAACTCGCCACAAAAATGTAACAATAAATATAGATGCTCTTCTGGGTGTTTGTGAGAGAGCTTGCATCAATAATGTAATTTCTGTGCTGGATGTTCTGTTGACACGAGACATAAGCTACTACAACATAATTATTCACAAGGTATGTATGTATACATGGGGAGCAGAATTGAACACAAATAGGGATTGTACTGACCTGGATTAAAACATGTGATCCTTTAGTCAAGGCCCCAGTGAGAATTGAACTCACGACCCCTGGTTTACAAGACCAGTGCTCTAACCACTGAGCTATGGAGCCTTACCTACTCACACCTTGAGACAACAGGCCATTTACATATTACAACGGATCTAGCCAATTCAAAGACAGAAGGCCACACCTCATGCCACTCAGCTGTTAGTGCAGTCTGGACCAACCAGCTAAACAGGTTGTTAGCATATGAAGCAAAGTCAACTACTCTAGGCTTGAGTGTCTGCTGGTTTTCAGTCTTTCTGTTACATCATGATCTACATGAGATTTAGACCAGAGAAACATAATACACATTTTTACATGCCAATTGGACCTGTGCAATAAAACACACACACACACACACACATCTGTGGCACTGCCAGGACTTGCCACTAGAGAGCAGCAACAGACCATAAAATCCTTTGCCATTGCCAGAGAACAGCCTACAAATGATCACTGCATTATATTGTCTGTTGCTGTGCTCTAGTGGTGAGTCCTAGCAGTGCCACAGAGAGTGTTTATTAGTCACATGCGCAGGGTTGCAGATGTAAATGCAGGGTACAATGAATATCTTAAGCTCCTACAGTGCAGGTCAAAGGGAAGTGAATGAAACAATAGCAACATAATAATAATTACATATTTACAACTAACATGATAAATGTCCATTGGGTGGGGGCAGGTAAAATGTCAGATGAGGTGGTGGGGGGGGCGGGGGGTTAGGGGGAGCATCAATGTATAAACTTTATCTCCACTATAAAAAGCATCTAGACAGTATCTCCCATTTCTTTTAGACTAGCATTTAGTTCTCAACAGTAGAGATTTGTATAAACTGGTCTGTCTCTACGGCCTTTTCCATATTGAATTGCGATCTCCACCGTCTCATATAAAGTGAATGTGTCGGAACGAGACAGACAGCAAATTGAGCTGGTTGTCATACAGTAGCAACATACAAAACTTTTTTTCAGTTGGCTGGCTACTTTTTTTCAGTTGGCTGCCAAAACTAAAATGGATGAGTGGAACATTTTTGGCAGCATGACTATGGAATAATTGGGAAAAAGAGATGGCAATAATACACAGGCATACAGATTTGTGGGATACTGAATTGAATGACCTAGAGAAAAGCCGCAACGGGGGAAAAAACACAGTTAAGAATACAAACTGGGCTGTGCGTTGCTTCGAGGGCTGTCTAGCAGAGAAGAAAAAAGTTGTTGACTTCAAAACTGTCACTAAGGAAGAGTTTACCATTGTTCTCCGACAGTTTTATGGAAATGTACGAAATGGGAAGGGGGAAGAGTACAGCATAAGTAGCTACCTGGCACTCCGGAGTGGGGTCAACGGGTTTCTAAATGACCCAACCACCAGTCACAGCTAGTTCCTTATGAAGGACACTGAATTTACCACCTCGAATCATGCATTTCTGGCCAACATCAAACAGCTAAGGCAAGGAAAATATATCACAAACAGCCACCCTCCCATCACTGATAAGGACATGGCCCAGCTCCAAAACTGCCAGGCTCTGAATCCCGGTACACCAAGGGGTCTGGTCCAGAAAGTATGGTTCGACCTCCAGTTACATCTGGGTCAAAGAAGAAAAGAGGGGAACAGACAACTAAAGCCCAACTCATTCCTTGTAAAAACAGACAAGAACAGTCTAAGGTATGATGTTCATAGCCTGTTTGTTTTATTTCTAAGTTGCACTCGTAATAGGCTACTGGAAAGCAATATTATAACAACGCATTCTCTCTCTCAGATACGCCACTCTCGCATATAAACGAGGCCACAAAGAATCGTCTGGACCCAAGGGAGAGAGGCAGGGAGTCCAAGAGGGGATTCATGTTCGAGCAGCCAGGGAACCCACTATGCCCGGTGGCATGACTGGAGAAATATCTACTGAAATGCCTGGAGAACAGCCTTGCATTTTATCTCCACCCAAGGAGAGGAGTGTATCGGGGACTCGATCTGGAACACGTCAGTGCCGATGGGCGTGAACTATCTGGCAGCACTTCTACCCAAGATCTGCAGGGCAGCGGGAACAACTACATACACAAATCCCAGCATCAGGACCACGACAGTCCAGAAACTGGCCAATGCTGGTTTAGATGCGACGGAGATTATGTCAGTGAGTGGGCGTCGGTTCCAGTCAATGAGTTCAGCCCCTCGCTACTTGAGTGACAGCTAGCAAGAATCAGAGAAGAGCGAGAGAGAGAGCGCAATGACGTGGTGCACACATCTGCACATATGTGATGTAGTACGCAATTGTCGGGGACAAGTTTTGGCTCATGAGTTCTACTTTCAGAACTACTGGCTAAAAAGTATTCAAAAGTACGGGAAAATCCCTTTAAACTATATGTACAGTAGCACCAAATGTTCCAATAGAATAACATTCTAAATGTTGATACTTTCGGTGCTTTTAAAAATATTAAATCTCAATCTAGGTTGCCAAACTCACACAGAAACAAGCCTGGGCAGGATAACGAATAGCTTTAACACGGGAATAGTGTAAAACACAAAAACAAGTTGAATCTTACATCTAATGAAGGAATGAATGAGTCATGGGGGTTCTGGTCCTCAAGGAGGGAGCTGTCGTTTTCCCCCGTGTTGTCACAATTAATTGTCACAAATGTATTAACTCACGGCCTGTTTGCAATTATATGGTGTGGTTTAGTATGGGTATAAGTGATTTTCTGTCTACATTGGTCTGGGTTTAGTTCAGCTGTCCTGTTGCACTTACCCAACATGACCACTAGAGGGTACCAAACATCCACAGGAGTGCCTGCTTTCTCCACCACACACTGAATACAGAAAACACAATGTTTTAGGTCTGAAAAATACAATTTTACCCCTCAGGGAGAGAAAAGTTGGAAACGCTTCCGGTTATGCGTGTCATCCTTGCGCAGGGGCCATGCTAATCTTCTCTGTATCGTTCCAATTTTAGTATATGTGCTGCCGAAGCGAGCACAAATAGTCCTTATTTACAGACCTTAACTATAGGACCAGACTAGACTAGCAGTCTCATTGACGGTTAATCTCTGGAACCACCCTGACACTCACAATTACTTAAAACACAGTCAACCACCGCTACACACACACAGCACTTTTGGAGGTACTATCTAAAAGATTCTAACAGATGCCTTTCACCGACCCGGAGAGCAGGCTGGGGGTTATGTAGAGTAGCGGGCTGTGCTGCGATTGGTGTCGTTAGACAAAAACCAGGCTGTATTCCCCCCTCCCTTCCCCCATAACACTCTTTGTTAGGCTAGTAGAAACTAAACTTATCTTAAATCTGTATCTAGTGGCAGCTTTTACATAGAGCTATGACAGGTCAGGCTTAGTGTGTGTGCTTTGAACACTTTCACATCTGTAAACAGCAGAAACTCTTACCAACAAGGAGGGGATAAACTAAAGACATTTGTGCTACACTCACAAGTCGCCATCTTGGATTCTTTTTTTAAAACCAGTCTTCTTTCACGTCCGCTGGTGCAGTACTGATTCTGTCCGCCAGATGGGGCTCCATCCACAGCAAATAAGACTTTGCAGAGGGCTGATAAACGCTGTTCCACCTAGCAGCCAGAAAGTCAAGTCAAGTCTGTTGACAGCAGATGGACATTTTATTAATTTCACACGTTTGACATCAACACATTTCTACAATTTAGGATAAATGGTCAAATACAACAACCATGTTTTCCCAGACGAATCTAACGTTATATATTAGAAGACAAAGTTCAAAGTAGACAAACTGACAGACTCAAAAATGGAGGGGAGTGAAACCGTTTTAATATAAATGGGTTGCACTTTAGAATGCAGCAGCACTGAATAAAGTGGTGGTAATTACATGTGGTAATTAACAAGTTATAGCTAGCTACTCACACCGAAGTGCAGCGGAACGTGTGTAGCTAGTCTGAAGGTGCCCCAGTATCTGCGCGTTAGAGATGTCGACGATGAATATCGACATCTCTAAAGAACAGATACTTGGGCTGTCTGAAGGGAATGCGTGGCCATAACATAGTTCACTTTGACTTTTTCAACAGCAGCAGCTATAACATTAGGTATTTTATAAAACCAGAGCATCTCAAGCTTACCTTTCGCAAGCAAGTATATAACTTTCAAGGTGTGGTTCTGGTAGCTGCTAACCCGTATTTTCGATAGATTACAGTCTCCCAAATGCGCTATCATCAGAAATGGCTCTTCATAGTTCAACGCCAATCAACGCTCGAGGCGCCCTATCACCGCAAATTGTCTACACACTCCTGGAGATGGTTGAAAGAAATAGACCCTGCTCTGCATGCATTATGCAAATATCCATGTACACACTAGGCCTACACACAAAATAAAATGTGGTGGTTGTTACTCCAGATATGACGTTTGAGAACCACGGTAGACGGTTTGAAGAACGTTTTTGAGTAGCGATTCTAGAGGCATGTTTCTAATATCAGTGCGCCATACTATATTCTATCTGCCATTTCCAGAGAGGCACGTGCAAAAACAACGGTATTCCAACCACTCAGGCTGACGTCAACATTGAAGGATCATACCTGAAATATTGATGTCATCATGTGAACCAATGTCCAACATAGATGGAAAATATTGTAGAAGGTGTTGACTTTGTAAATCTGAAAAACGCAAGATCAGCTAATGTTTACTATCAGAGAAAACAATAAACTGGGCAAATGTATCTACAGCTGTTTATTCCATTCTAAACCCTATCCTGGCCTCCGTATATACACTACATTACCAAAAGTGTGTGGACACCAGCTCGTTGAACATCTCATTCCAAAATCATGGGCATTAATATGCAGTTGGTCCTCCCTTTCCACTAGATGTTGGAACATTGCTGCGCTGACTTGCTTCCATTCAGCTACAAGAGCACTGATGTTGGGCGATTAGGCCTGCCTCTCAGTCAGCGTTCCAATTCATCCCAAAGGTGTTCATTGGGGTTGAGGTCAGGGCTCTGTGCAGGCCAGTCAAGTTCTTCCACACCGATCTCGACAAACCATTTCTGTATGGACTTCACGTTGTGCAAGACAAGTAACGAACAGCAAAATCACTAGCCTATGTCAATCTACTATGCCCCATAGTAGAGCAGTTTACCTATTCTATTGGTCAGCTTGTTGAGAAAGAAATAGCCCAATAGCGTGAATGTTTGTTCCATAATGCAATTAGCAGGAAAACCTGTCAAAAGCGCTCTGCACATCCAAGCGGTTTCCTATGACAGAGATTCAAATATCCATCAGAAATGTAAAAAGAGGGGAGATGTAATATGCAAAAACTAGCATGGGTTGCTAATATGACTAGGATTGTGCCTTTGGCTATGGACAATGAAAGAAAGTTGATCTAAAATAATTGCCTCCATGGATATGGTCTGATTTTGGCTAGGCTACTTTGAAGCAAGGTAGACCTGCACATCACAATATGTATTAAAACTTTCAGGTCAAATGTACACTGAACAAAAATATAAAATGCAACATGTAAAGTGTTGGTCCCACGTTTCATGAGCTGAAATAAAAAATAAATAAAAAAATCGCAAACATTTTCCATATGCACAAAAAGTTGATTTCTCTCAAAGTTTGTGCACAAATTTGTTTACATCCCTGTAAGTGACCATTTCTCCTTTGCCAAGATAATCCATCCACTTGACAGGTGTGGCATATTAAGAAGCCGATTAAACAGCATTATCAGTACACATGTGCACCTTGTGCTGGGGACAATAAAATGCCACTTTAAAATGTGCAGTTGTCACATGACACAATACCACAGATGTCTCAAGTTTTGAGGGAGCGTGCATTTGACATGCTGACTGCAGGAATGTCCACCAGAGCTGTTGCCAGAGAATTTAATGTTAATTTCTCTACCATAAGCTGCATCCAACTCCATTTTACAGAATTTGGCAGTACGTCCAACCGGCCTCACAATTGCAGACCACGTGTAACCACGCCAGCCTAGGACCTCCACATCCGGCTTCTTCACTTGCAAGATCGTTTGTGCTGGGGAGTATTTCTGTCTGTAATTAAGACCTTTTGTGGGGAAAAACTCATTCTGATTGACTGGGCCTGGCTCCCACCTAATTAGTTTTCCCCCAAAAATGGGCTTTATTACATGGCTGCAGGGCCTAATGACTTTATTTCAATTAACTGATTTCCTTATATGAACTGTGGAATCTCAGTAAAATCTTTCAAATTGTTGCATGTTGCGTTTATATTCTGCAGTATATTTCCAGCGATTGGTATTTCCATCAATGAATAAGCTAAACAACATTTATTATTCTCCCAGATAATTGGCCGGCACCAATTTTAATTATCGCTTTTCTATTATTATTATATATATATATATTTTTTTTTAAACGGTCAAAAGCCAGCTATTACCGGTTAATGGAAACCTTGCACTGTGGATACCATTTGTGCCTTCGGAAAGTATTCAGACCCCTTGACTTTTTTCCACATTTTACTACGTTACAGCCTTATTCTAAAATGTATTTCCAAAATAGGTAAGATATTTAATAGTGCATACATGCAATGACTCCTCTAAACCCAGATGACTCTTACCAATACATTTCCTTGGGCTGATGATAGGAAAAAATATTCAAAACACTTTAATATGTCAGCAAACTTTAACTGAATAGTTATCAAATGTCCTATGTCAATTAATAGTGACGTAAAAACATACGTGTCTATGTCAGCAGCTGCTTTGACCAGCTCTGCGTCAGATAGCTCTGTCGGTGGCAGTGCCGGTCGAAGGAAAGACACCCCTATATCACGTGGAGAGAGAAAGGATTGTGAGCTACACAGCTTATCCAAAAAGTTAACATTATCTTACATGTGTAACTAGACACTCACCTTGAACTGCAGGCTGAGAAGCCATGAGCTTCTTCATCTTCGCCTGCAGTTCACCTGGGGTGAGAGAGCGCCTTGACAGGAATGCAGAGATCACAGGACCAAGAGGCCTTGGACAGCAAAACAGCAAATATGTCATCATTTCCAACTGTGTGGAACAAGTAGAATTATATTTTCCTTTAAGATGTTATGTAACACTTACGTAGCCGCACTCTTGGGCCGGGTGTTACTGGCGGGGGTGGTGCTGGCTGCGGCGGGGCTGGCCACAGCAGCTACTCCCTCCTGGTCTCGGCGCTGAATGTAGTCAATCAAGGCGGCTATCGCACTCCCAGGATAACGGGGTGTCTGCGTCCTCGTGCTCCTGACATATCTGTGAGAGACACAGCAGAGGGAACATTTCAGATGTAAAATGTTGCATAAAACACACTGAGATGGACATAGAAAACACAATAGACGCGCGCCCATTACCTTATCCTGTCCGCACCCGTAGCCTCATACAGGTCCTGCAGCGTGTCCCACTTGTACTTCCCCATGCCAACAAGGGCCTTGCCCTCCTGGCCTGAAATCAGCACGGAAACCAATTAACTGTCAGAGCAAAATAGTTACATCTTACATACAATGAGGAGAATTAAACAAACTCACCTGGCTGGGAGGACAGGACTTTAGCTTCCTCGTGTGCCCGGTTGAACCTGACCATCTCAGCGAAGGACGGATAGGCGCACGAGTAGCGAGTCAAGGCGTCCTTGTTGGCCATCAGGGGATGCTGGGAAACGCTGCACTCTCGCTCCCTCTCCTTCTGATGCACCGTTACCAGGTGCACCATGTAGCCCACGTCGTTCTCCATCAACCACTTGAAGGTCTGACCCCGGTACTTGCCGAACTGAACCGTGCACAGGCTAAGGACGACCATCTCTGCACCGGGGTCACCTCCCTCGGAGACGACGCGGGCTCGAGCCTCTGCCTCCACTTCCTCCCACTTCTTAGCCCTCACAGGAGGGCCCTGAGCACCAGAAGCAGGGGGGCAGTCAGCGGCAACTTTAACTGCCTGGGGTGTGGCCTTGAGGACCAACTCCTGTGAGGGCGTGAACCGGAACCTAGGATTTTCCATTTTAGGAGGCAAGAAAAAAACTATTATCATGAGTGAGGAGTGCAGTTACAAGTGACAGCATAACCGTATTAGATACATATAAAGGAACTCATGTTTGCTTGATAGGTCTGCTAGGAGGAGTTCAGCAGTGGGGGGGGGGGGGGGGGTGGGGGGGGCATAGGACATATCAGTGGTGTGGTGGGGGGGTGCCGGGTCAGGGTTAGGGTTAGGTTGATTATTAACTCATATGCAGTTAAATTCTGTTTAGTTAAATTCATAGAAAGACACGTTTGCCCCAATGACAATCAGGTTGTCACATATCATTCAATGCATCCAACTACATACACTTCAAACGCATGCCATCAAAAAAACGAAGGTAAATAGACAATTAAATAGTATACAATTCCAACTTTGAGTTGATATAAATGTTAGCTAAGGTTTTATAGGGTTGTCAGCGGTCAAATAAACTTTTGAGTTTTTGTAAACCTCGTTTACAGTAGCTAGCGATCTAAAGACGTTATTAAATTACACAGCTTGGGTAGCCCCTGTAGTCAAACAAGTCGGTTGACTAGACGTGCTACTCGTCGATTATTTTCAGGTATCATCAATGTCTGTCAGCGAAATATTTTAGATCATCAATTTCTGTCAGAAAAATATTTTATAGCCAATGCTAACTTGCCTGCGCGCAGCATGCGGTACACTATACTATAGCTACAGTAGCTAGCGATCGAACAGACGTTGTTAAATCACACAGTTTGGGTAGCCCCTGTAGTCAAACAATTCGGTTGGCTAGACGTGTTATTGTCATATTTCATCACATTTATAGTCGTTGATGTTAAATTCTTTGCAAATTAGGCAAAATTACCTCAGATATTCACCGGGAATGTATGATCAATCAATGGCTGCCAGAAAAAGATTGTGTGACGTTACAAGACTCTGGAGGACGATCATTGGCTGGAAAACTTATGGAACAAGCTAGGCTCTTCATTGGTGGGTTTTTGCTCTCTTTCCCCAATTTGGAACAAGCTGAAGCTCTGATTGGAGGAGAGGACAAATGGAACAATATGGGTATTTGGAACAGAGAAGAATAAGCTTCAAATAGCAGGGGGAAGAAAGCAGGCACTCCTGTGGATGTTTGGTACCCTCTAGTGGTCATTTTGGGTAGGTGCAACAGGACAGCTGAACTAAACCCAGACCAATGTAGACAGAAAATCACTTATACCCATACTAAACCACACCATATAATTGCAAAAAGGCCGTGAGTTAATACATTTGTGACAATTAATTGTGACAACACGGGGGAAAACAACAGCTCCCTCCTTGAGGCCCTTGAGGACCAGAACCCCCATGACTCATTCATTCCTTCATTAGATGTAAGATTCAACTTGTTTTTGTGTTTTACACTATTCCTGTGTTAAAGCTATTCATTATCCTGCCCAGGCTTGTTTCTGTGTGAGTTTGGCAACCTAGATTGAGATTTAATATTTTTTAAAGCACCGAAAGTATCAACATTTAGAATGTTATTCTATTGGAACATTTGGTGCTACTGTACATATAGTTTAAAGGGATTTTCCCGTACTTTTGAATACTTTTTAGCCAGTAGTTCTGAAAGTAGCGCTCATGAGCCAAAACTTGTCCCCGACAATTGCGTACTACATCACATATGTGCAGATGTGTGCACCACGTCATTGCGCTCTCTCTCGCTCTTCTCTGATTCTTGCTAGCTGTCACTCAAGTAGCGAGGGGCTGAACTCATTGACTGGAACCGACGCCCACTCACTGACATAATCTCCGTCGCATCTAAACCAGCATTGGCCAGTTTCTGGACTGTCGTGGTCCTGATGCTGGGATTTGTGTATGTAGTTGTTCCCGCTGCCCTGCAGATCTTGGGTAGAAGTGCTGCCAGATAGTTCACGCCCATCGGCACTGACGTGTTCCAGATCGAGTCCCCGATACACTCCTCTCCTTGGGTGGAGATAAAATGCAAGGCTGTTCTCCAGGCATTTCAGTAGATATTTCTCCAGTCATGCCACCGGGCATAGTGGGTTCCCTGGCTGCTCGAACATGAATCCCCTCTTGGACTCCCTGCCTCTCTCCCTTGGGTCCAGACGATTCTTTGTGGCCTCGTTTATATGCGAGAGTGGCGTATCTGAGAGAGAGAATGCGTTGTTATAATATTGCTTTCCAGTAGCCTATTACGAGTGCAACTTAGAAATAAAACAAACAGGCTATGAACATCATACCTTAGACTGTTCTTGTCTGTTTTTACAAGGAATGAGTTGGGCTTTAGTTGTCTGTTCCCCTCTTTTCTTCTTTGACCCAGATTTAACTGGAGGTCGAACCATACTTTCTGGACCAGACCCCTTGGTGTACCGGGATTCAGAGCCTGGCAGTTTTGGAGCTGGGCCATGTCCTTATCAGTGATGGGAGGGTGGCTGTTTGTGATATATTTTCCTTGCCTTAGCTGTTTGATGTTGGCCAGAAATGCATGATTCGAGGTGGTAAATTCAGTGTCCTTCATAAGGAACTAGCTGTGACTGGTGGTTGGGTCATTTAGAAACCCGTTGACCCCACTCCGGAGTGCCAGGTAGCTACTTATGCTGTACTCTTCCCCCTTCCCATTTCGTACATTTCCATAAAACTGTCGGAGAACAATGGTAAACTCTTCCTTAGTGACAGTTTTGAAGTCAACAACTTTTTTCTTCTCTGCTAGACAGCCCTCGAAGCAACGCACAGCCCAGTTTGTATTCTTAACTGTGTTTTTTCCCCCGTTGCGGCTTTTCTCTAGGTCATTCAATTCAGTATCCCACAAATCTGTATGCCTGTGTATTATTGCCATCTCTTTTTCCCAATTATTCCATAGTCATGCTGCCAAAAATGTTCCACTCATCCATTTTAGTTTTGGCAGCCAACTGAAAAAAAGTAGCCAGCCAACTGAAAAAAAGTTTTGTATGTTGCTACTGTATGACAACCAGCTCAATTTGCTGTCTGTCTCGTTCCGACACATTCACTTTATATGAGACGGTGGAGATCGCAATTCAATATTGAAAAGGCCGGAGAGACAGACCAGTTTATACAAATCTCTACTGTTGAGAACTAAATGCTAGTCTAAAAGAAATGGGAGATAATGTCTAGATGCTTTTTATAGTGGAGATAAAGTTTATACATTGATGCTCCCCCTAACCCCCCGCCCCCCCCCACCACCTCATCTGACATTTTACCTGCCCCCACCCAATGGACATTTATCATGTTAGTTGTAAATATGTAATTATTATTATGTTGCTATTGTTTCATTCACTTCCCTTTGACCTGCACTGTAGGAGCTTAAGATATTCATTGTACCCTGCATTTACATCTGCAACCCTGCGCATGTGACTAATAAACACTCTCTGTGGCACTGCTAGGACTCACCACTAGAGCACAGCAACAGACAATATAATGCAGTGATCATTTGTAGGCTGTTCTCTGGCAATGGCAAAGGATTTTATGGTCTGTTGCTGCTCTCTAGTGGCAAGTCCTGGCAGTGCCACAGATGTGTGTGTGTGTGTGTGTGTTTTATTGCACAGGTCCAATTGGCATGTAAAAATGTGTATTATGTTTCTCTGGTCTAAATCTCATGTAGATCATGATGTAACAGAAAGACTGAAAACCAGCAGACACTCAAGCCTAGAGTAGTTGACTTTGCTTCATATGCTAACAACCTGTTTAGCTGGTTGGGCCAGACTGCACTAACAGCTGAGTGGCATGAGGTGTGGCCTTCTGTCTTTTAACTGGCAAGATCCGTTATAATATGTAAATGGCCTGTTGTCTCAAGGTGTGAGTAGGTAAGGCTCCATAGCTCAGTGGTTAGAGCACTGGTCTTGTAAACCAGGGGTCGTGAGTTCAATTCTCACTGGGGCCTTGACAAAAGGGTCACATGTTTTAATCCAGGTCAGTACAATCCCGATTTGTGTTCAATTCTGCTCCCCATGTATACATACATACCTTGTGAATAATTATGTTGTTGTAGTAGCTTATGTCTCGTGTCAACAGAACAGCCAGCACAAAAATGACATTAATGATGCAAGCTCTCTCACAAACACCCAGAAGAGCATCTATATTTATTGTTACATTTTTGTGGCGAGTTACTGGGTTTAATAGCATCAGTCATGGCTCCATAGCTCAGTGGTTAGACCACTGGTCTTGTAAATCAGGGGTTGTGAGTTCAGATCACGCTGGGGCCTTCCTCGAGGGGTCATATGTTTTGGCCCGGCTGATGTGTGCTCCAGCAGCACTAAACTGCCTCCGTGACAACCTGTGTAGCCTAACATGCAGTCTTGTCTACACATTGCATTGGATTAAAACAATGTGCGTATTAACAACATACAACTGTTATTTTGCCTCTCAATGATCATTCAATGCCGCACGATTTGATGGACAGACAGCACATCATTGAAATTCGCCAGAGTAGCCAACTGTTCCACCTGTGGGCAGATAACAAACAGATATTTTATTAACATCTTCAATGCCTGGATCGGGAGCCGGGGTGGGGCGTGTGTGGAGCTTTGTCCCCTTGGGAAGGGCCTTGCTTGAGAGACCAATGCAACCAATGTTGACATATGAGATGAATGTGTGAAAACTGTGGATGTCGTTGTATTTGATCATGTCACCACTACATATTTGATTTGTTTCTGCATTTTATATCCATTGATCTTTTTCTGGCAGAGATCAATGTATTATTGTATATGGCAGTAGGAAAGCAGTCCTACTTGAGCATTTGTTTCACTCTCCCCTCGTCAGTACGTCCAACCGGCCTCACAAACGCAGACCATGTGTAACCACGCCAGCCCAGGACCTCCACATCCGGCTTCTTCACCTGTGGGATCGTCTAAGACCAGCCACCCGGACAGCTGATGAAAATGTGGGTTTGCAGAAGCAAATAAGTTCTACATAAACTGTCAGAAACCGTCTCAGGGAAGCTCATCTGCGTGCTCATCATCCTCACCAGGGTCTTGACCTGACTGCAGTTCGGCATTGTAACCAACTTCATTGGGCAAATGCTCACCTTTGATGGCCACACGCCGATAACATCTCGCGAGGTTTGGATATGGGATTTGACTTTGCAGTGGGTGGAGACAGGATAGCAAGTAGAATCGAAATCGCCTTTTTGACAGCTAACATTAAAAAAAATACTCTAACTTTCAACTTGAATGAATGCGTTGGTATTTCGTACAGTTGCACCTACATTGAGGCATATCGTTAAGGAGGTTCATTCGATCACGTCAATCCTCTGGAACGTTTCTGCAGAGAGTAACGTATGCTCTGGAGCTACTGTGAGGGTTGAAAATATGCTTGGCCTATCATGAGCGTGTCTGTGTGTGCTGGAAGTAACATTTTGCAACATATGGTGTGACTAGCGGGAAGGCTGTGGCTAACCTTGGGTGTAGGCAGTTATCATGAGTTGTGGGGGACACATACAGAGCATAGTGTTGCGAGAACAAACTGTCTTTTGTTAGACAATAACAGGAACCAGATGTGTGATAACTGTATCCAGGGTGTGGGCCCAGAAGATAATCTGCCCAGCAACAACTACACCTGCCAACGGGAGCGCCTGGGGGCTGGGACCAGCCTGTGCGCCAACGATAGGCTGAGTGAGTCTAAACCACACTCAGCCTCTACTCTGACAGGCCAGCTCAGAAGCGGGAACTAACCCTGTCAGAAGTATATTAGAAGAACTTTGTCAGGAACTAGTTAGTTCTCTGTTCTACCCTTCGAGGTGTTACAGTGAACCCGTATATACGAAAATTGCATTTACCATTTATCGCTTGAGTTTAATAAAAGTACTTATAGTATATTCAGTGACTCTGCATCACATTTATCCTGATACCAGATTTGATTGACGCAACCCTAACACTAGTAATGCTGCCGTAGCTGAAACGTTTCAGCTGCAGTGAAGAAAATACCTTTCCGTTTTATCGAAACTCCCCGGTAAGAATAATAAAGACGTTTTATTATCGGTGCATGTCATGTTTTCAATGTGGTGTTTGTTTGAAAACTTTTAGTTTCAGGACAAAGTTTCGAATTCAAAAGCACTGTGGCTCTTGGCGAATTACCTTGACGCTACCCATGCATTCTGCTCATGGGCATGACCCAATTTATTTTAACGCACGAATGTAACGTTAACAGTTTGCCTGGACAAATTACGTTATGGCTTCAAATATGAACAGGACCTGTTGTTTCTAAGTAGCTCATGGAGTCTTTATGAATATCAATCAAGCTTATTCCTACAATGGCTAGGCTATACGTGTTCAATCATAACTATGGTAATCTGAACCCCGACATTGTTATCAATCGCGATTGTTCATGAACACAGTTTTGTCTAGGCCTAAACAAGACTGAAGTAGTAAACACTCATTTGTCCTTGCTTTAAATCTGTCATTACGTGTGTTCATCTCAATTCAGGATGACTTAAATGGTAACTTCTAACACAGTTTTGTCAGGTAGTATTGTCTGGGATTGAATGTTTTTCCTTCAAATCATTCATCCTGGAGAGATTTATCTACACTAGGACAATCACAAACCATGTAATTAATCCCTTAGCTTTTCAAGAAATACCTAAATCCATGTTGACTGAGGAGGACTTTTATGAAAATTCCACCAACTAAAATTGAAAACCAGCATTAACTTGAGGTTTTCATATAGTTTTTGAATCTACCTTTATTTTTATGATATTTTATCTGATCTCTTATAAACAATACAACACATACACACGACTACATCCTACAAACAATACACCTGCCCAGACCCACTTGAATCCCCCTTTTGAATACACATGAAGTTGATAGTTTCACAAATAGGCCGAGCCAACAATATTAATGATTCCTTTTTTTAAAAGTAGGCTATCATGACTTCTTCTGCAATATGGACCTCTTTCACCAGTTGCTCTTGGTCTCAGATGAGTGGGTGCTGCTATAGCCTACATATCATGATGTAGTGGGGGAGCATGGTAGTGACAAACAGCCAACCTGAATGAATGCCTAATTTTCATTGCCTTCACACTTCTGTTAGGAAGGTCATCTATAATGAATGGGAGCTCAGCTGGCAGCCTGTAGTTGAGGTAGACGAAGTGGAAGTCTGGGGGAGTTGATGAGAGGTGTGTGAGATATATATATATATATCTCTCTGAATATTAGGAAGGTAGCCTATTTGCTATCAGCTAATTCGTTGGTGTGTTATTGACAATACTCAGTTTCTGCTTTTTAGGAAGATCTATGTAATGCATACAATTCCTCTTTGGCCTGTAAATTGGGCTGCAGGTAGCCTAGTGGTTAGAGTGTTGGACTAGTAACCAGGAGGTTGCAAGATCGAATCCCCGAGCTGACAAGGTAAAAATGCTGTTCTGCCCCTGAACAAGGCAGTTAACCCACTGTTCCTAGGCTGTCATTGAAAATAAGAATTTGTTCTTATCTGACTTGCCTAGTGTTGATAAAACGTTTACTGGAGACAGGAGAACAAGTGGAGACATAGGACGAGGTGGATAATTGTATAATAAGGCAGGTTTATTCAAGTGTAAAAATATTAGGCAAAGCGTGCAGCACGGCTCCTTCTGTCTGATTCGTATGGAATCGTCAGGAAAAGAGGCAGTTTAAACAGTTGTACAGTTTTATATAGGCAACAAGCAAAGTAGGTTGATCTGGTAGTCTGGCCTTCCGATTGGTCGATCTGGGTCGTGGGTTGTCCTGTCCGGGCCTGATGTCGACATTCCATTGGCTCTTCCCACAGTCCTTTGTCTTGTGCTCCAACCTTGAGTTGTGTGTGTCTGTGATTGTCATGGAGGAGGGGAGTTGTGTGTGTCGGTGGTTGTCATGGGGGAGGGGAGTTGTGTGTGTCGGTGGTTGTCGTCTAATGAGACCAGCATATGTCCAAGAAAAAGAGGGGGTGTGTGCATGTTGTATCAACTATAGCTAATGTTGAGAAGTTGTTAAAACAAGTTACCAATATCTAATACAATTTCTTACAAATCCCCCTCTTCACGTCTTATAGACGTGAATAAACTAGTTAAAATTTGTCAGAAGACAAATTTGATTCCCCCTCTTCACGTCTCACAAGAGACGTGACATAAAAGTAAAAAATACAAAGCTATGGGATAAAATTTGTCAGAAGACAAATTTTGATTCCCCCTCTTCACGTCTCACAAGAGACGTGACATAAAAGTAAAAAATACAAAGCTATGGGATAAAATTTGTCAGAAGACAAATTTTGATTCCCCCTCTTCACGTCTCACAAGAGACGTGACATAAAAGTATCTTAGTCCTCAAATAGATAGACAGGTCCAGCTTCCCCATCATCAAGCAATGGAAACATTTGGGCCCTTTCCTGATTAGGGTCTATGGCGGCAGTTATAACACGGCTAGCAAGCGTGCGCGCACATGGAATGCAACAGCATCCACAAAGTACAAGAATGGCCGCAAAAACGGAAATTGATACTAGGATGGAGGAAACCAGCGTCTTATATTTACCAAAAGCATCCATCCATGAGTCCCACATAGTAGTGTCCACTCCAGAATGCTGTTTCATCTTACCATTAAGGGTACGAAGTCCCTCCAATGCTACAGTCAGACTCCCATCCGTAGCTGTGTTATTGGGAATGAAAGTACAACACTGTTCACCAAACATTGCACAGACCCCCCCCCCCGTTCAGCCAATAACATATCAACCGCGATTCTATTTTGAAATGCCATCAGGGACGTAGCTGCCAATTGTCCATGGACCGCCTCGAAGCCTTGTTGAGTCCAATTGCCCAGTTTCTGGACATTAAAATGAATGTAGTTAATTCTGTCCACATTTTTATTAACTGTACACCACCAACAAAATGATGATTCAAAACCTGCGGCCACTTGGTCAACCAATTTATACTTATCTGGTACCCCCCTGGGGACGCCAATTGCATCAATGTAAGTTGGGTCCCCAGCAGAAGGGCCCACCGTGCGCTTGGTCCTGATAGGCCAATATTCAGGACCCAGGGCTTGTATACGGGTGAGCAGATCTTGGACGCCTATGGGGTAAACAGAGATGGGCAACAAAAGAGTTACAAGTGCACAGGTACCAGTGGCATTGAGGGGAAGTCTGTCAAACAGACTAGTTCCCCCACACCACCACCACACATCAGCTCTAGACACTGGTTTAAAGATTTCCGTGAGCATGTGAGTGTACAAGCACCAACTAGCAGGGAGCTTACCCAACAATGTCCCTCCAACTGTCATGGTTATGCATGTAAAATTAGCTCTAGCCACACTGGAGGAGAATATCGGTTTCTTGACCACCGTGGTGACTACTGGATAAACAGCGTCCCACTGTGAACACTTCTCAGGTGGGTTGTCTCTGTCCATAAGGGGCATTAGACAGTCTCCGCTAATAGCGGCTGGGACTATGCGGAGCAATGGTCTAGCTCCCATGCAAACAACACAGCTTTTCAGGGTTGTGTTAGCTGCTTGTTCAGTCAATAAAAGCCAATTGTTAGTGAAACCTGAGATTCCGGTGACAGTAAGAATGGTATCATCAGGGGTGGTAGGAGTGGTGACCATATTAATAGGACCCCACTCACCCTTCCCCTTAGATGTTAAAACAGTAAACCGGTCAGAAATAGCAGAGGGCTGAGCCTGCTGTGTAATGCAGATTTTTAATGGCCAATAGAGTAGATCCTTGCTAGACTCTACCTGAGGTGCTAGTATGAAATCCTGACAACCCGTCCCAGTACCTGGTCGGATAATTAGTGATAAACCCCAATTACGCAATTTAGTCCTAGTCAATGATAATCTTTGTCGCCAGATAAGAACTGCTTGCCCTGATGAATATCTGGACCAATCAGGACCCGTCTCAGCGACCAAGCTCTTCCATGACCACTCCTGAAACCCCCCTTTTGTCATATACCAGTTAAATCTGGTGTACTCCAATGCATGCCCTCCCAGGCCATTCCTAGCTTTTCCCAATAACCCCCAAGACAGTGTAATGGTGGTGGTCGCATTAACGGGTACACATAAGGTGGTGCTTCTAACCTCTGTTGGAGTGCAGAGTTGGTCTGTGGTTGTAGTGCTTCGTTTGTGTATGGCAGGACTGGTGAGATCGAGGGTAATGTTAGACGTGTCATTAGTGGTTGTAAGATGTGAGAGGGGTGGATGTGTGAGCTGTTGTATGAGCCATGTGAGAGTTCCTAGGGACACTCCAATAATGATTATGAAAATAACCAACAAGGGACCTGAAATTCCCATTCTTTCCCAGGGAGTGAGATATCCCGGTCCTAAGTGAATAGCCTTAGTTCGTGGAAACTGGGGCTGGCGTCCCATTTTCACCAACTAAGGTTTGTTTGTTTGGAGTCGAATTGAGATTGGCCAAATCGGCCCTGACTTCCGTCAGAGTTCTGGAAGGAGTTGGGGCTGGTGTACAATGTGTAAGGTGATGCCAAGGTGCGCCCGATTTACCTTTGACCTGGACTGAGTGTGAAGTAACCTCCTTCACTTCGTACGGTCCAGTCCACCTGGGTTCTAGCCACTTTCTCTTGTGGACTTTCACCCTTACCCAGTCACCAACTTTTACCTTCAGTGATGCCGGATCTCCCGTCAGCTCCCCCTGCTGGACCTTGTGAATCTGTTTGGAGAGAGCTGCAGAAAGTTCCGTCAGTTTTCTCACATATTCAGACATTACAATTTGTTGTACATCAAGGGCGGGCATATGACCTCCCTCCCTCGGTGGACCAGGCATGACCCTTCCAGTCATTATCTCATGAGGAGAGAGATGGGTGCCTGCACCTGGCGAGGCTCTCATGGCCATCAATGCCAGGGGCAGGGCTTCAACCCACGTCAACTTCGAACCTGCACATACCTTAGCTATCTTAGCCTTAAGGGTCTGATTTGAGCGTTCCACGAGGCCCTGCGATTGGGACTTGTACACTGACCCAAATTTGTGTACAATGCCAAATCTTTCCTCCACCTGTCTCAGGTGTTTGTTACTGAAGTGGGATCCATTGTCGGATCTGATTTGCCTGGGGACTCCATACCTTGGTATGAGTTCGGTTTGCAGCCACTTAATGACCGATTTTGCATCCTCCCTTGCTGTTGGTATTGCCTCAACCCATTTAGAGAACCTGTCTACCATAACTAACAGGTACCTTTTCCATTTGTCACATTGTCTTGCCCCATATCTGTGTAATCTATGCTGATGTCCTGAAAACAAGCATTTGGGACTGGGTATGAACCCATGGGCGTTTGATATGGTTTCTTTGGATTGTGGCTACCACAAATGCTACACTCGTCACAAAACAAATCTGTCATGTCTTTCATGTGGGGGTGCCACCAGATGTGGGACACCTTCTGTAAAGTCTTCAGTTTGCCTTCGTGTGTGGGCCCATGAGCTTCTCGTAATAGTTCTGGACAGAGGTTTGCAGGGGCCACTAGTCTGCCATCATGGCATCTCCACAGTTCATCAGGTCCTTTGGTGGCCCCTTTCTGTCCCCATACTGAGTGTTCATAGGGTCCTGCTGAAAACTGGAGTTCTTTTATGTGTTGCCCTGTGAGCTCAGTCCGAGCTGGTTGGATCTGAAGTATCATTTGTCTCGGGGTGTATCCACCAGCTTTCTTGGCTGCTTTGTCAGCTGCATCATTTCCCTCGCTGACTCTGTTTTTCAGTTGTTGATGTCCTTTACACTTCATGATGGCCACCTTCTTAGGTAGTGAGACTGATTTAATCAGTTTTTCCATCTGTGTCTTGTGTTTGATTGGCATGTTTCCTGTGGTGGTGAAGTTGCGTCTAACCCATTGTGGTCCATCAGTATGGACTGCTCCATGAGCATACGCTGAGTCGGTGTAGATGTTTACAGTCTTTCCTTCAGCTCTTTCCAGAGCTTGTGTCAAACCTATGATTTCAGCTAACTGGGCTGATGCAGGTTGTGTGATGATGGCAGATTCCAAAGTCACATGTGATCTATCCGGGAGCTGCTGCACCACTGCGTATGCTGCTATGTTCCCTTCCTCTCCTCTATAGCAGCATCCATCTGTGTATAACCATAGGTCCGGGTTGGTGAGTGGTTCGTTCCCCAGGTCAGGTCTCAGTTTCAGTTCCTGTGCAGCTCTTTCTGCACAGGAGTGGGGTAGACCTTCTTCAGCATTGAGTGCGTCTGCCATGTTTTTGTCAGTGTTGACAAATGTGATGTGTGATTGTGTGCATTTATTCTGGATTTTCGTTTTTCTTTCAGCGCTGAACGTGAATTCTTTGCTCATCAGATATGCTGCAACCCCATGGTGGGTGTGTATTTCCAATGGATGGCACATTACCAAATGGGCTGTTTTTTCAATAGCTTTTGCCACTGCAGCTACATACCTGGAACATGTGGTTTGTCCTACTTCGATGTGGTCCAATTTGGAGGAGTGATACATCAACACTCTTCTCTCCCCCTCTTGTTTTCTGAAAAGGAAGGATTCACATCATCCATCCTTTTTCAGAAACAAGAGGGGGAGAGAAGAGTGTTGATGTATCACTCCTCCAAATTGGACCACATCGAAGTAGGACAAACCACATGTTCCAGGTATGTAGCTGCAGTGGCAAAAGCTATTGAAAAAACAGCCCATTTGGTAATGTGCCATCCATTGGAAATACACACCCACCATGGGGTTGCAGCATATCTGATGAGCAAAGAATTCACGTTCAGCGCTGAAAGAAAAACGAAAATCCAGAATAAATGCACACAATCACACATCACATTTGTCAACACTGACAAAAACATGGCAGACGCACTCAATGCTGAAGAAGGTCTACCCCACTCCTGTGCAGAAAGAGCTGCACAGGAACTGAAACTGAGACCTGACCTGGGGAACGAACCACTCACCAACCCGGACCTATGGTTATACACAGATGGATGCTGCTATAGAGGAGAGGAAGGGAACATAGCAGCATACGCAGTGGTGCAGCAGCTCCCGGATAGATCACATGTGACTTTGGAATCTGCCATCATCACACAACCTGCATCAGCCCAGTTAGCTGAAATCATAGGTTTGACACAAGCTCTGGAAAGAGCTGAAGGAAAGACTGTAAACATCTACACCGACTCAGCGTATGCTCATGGAGCAGTCCATACTGATGGACCACAATGGGTTAGACGCAACTTCACCACCACAGGAAACATGCCAATCAAACACAAGACACAGATGGAAAAACTGATTAAATCAGTCTCACTACCTAAGAAGGTGGCCATCATGAAGTGTAAAGGACATCAACAACTGAAAAACAGAGTCAGCGAGGGAAATGATGCAGCTGACAAAGCAGCCAAGAAAGCTGGTGGATACACCCCGAGACAAATGATACTTCAGATCCAACCAGCTCGGACTGAGCTCACAGGGCAACACATAAAAGAACTCCAGTTTTCAGCAGGACCCTATGAACACTCAGTATGGGGACAGAAAGGGGCCACCAAAGGACCTGATGAACTGTGGAGATGCCATGATGGCAGACTAGTGGCCCCTGCAAACCTCTGTCCAGAACTATTACGAGAAGCTCATGGGCCCACACACGAAGGCAAACTGAAGACTTTACAGAAGGTGTCCCACATCTGGTGGCACCCCCACATGAAAGACATGACAGATTTGTTTTGTGACGAGTGTAGCATTTGTGGTAGCCACAATCCAAAGAAACCATATCAAACGCCCATGGGTTCATACCCAGTCCCAAATGCTTGTTTTCAGGACATCAGCATAGATTACACAGATATGGGGCAAGACAATGTGACAAATGGGAAAAGGTACCTGTTAGTTATGGTAGACAGGTTCTCTAAATGGGTTGAGGCAATACCAACAGCAAGGGAGGATGCAAAATCGGTCATTAAGTGGCTGCAAACCGAACTCATACCAAGGTATGGAGTCCCCAGGCAAATCAGATCCGACAATGGATCCCACTTCAGTAACAAACACCTGAGACAGGTGGAGGAAAGATTTGGCATTGTACACAAATTTGGGTCAGTGTACAAGTCCCAATCGCAGGGCCTCGTGGAACGCTCAAATCAGACCCTTAAGGCTAAGATAGCTAAGGTATGTGCAGGTTCGAAGTTGACGTGGGTTGAAGCCCTGCCCCTGGCATTGATGGCCATGAGAGCCTCGCCAGGTGCAGGCACCCATCTCTCTCCTCATGAGATAATGACTGGAAGGGTCATGCCTGGTCCACCGAGGGAGGGAGGTCATATGCCCGCCCTTGATGTACAACAAATTGTAATGTCTGAATATGTGAGAAAACTGACGGAACTTTCTGCAGCTCTCTCCAAACAGATTCACAAGGTCCAGCAGGGGGAGCTGACGGGAGATCCGGCATCACTGAAGGTAAAAGTTGGTGACTGGGTAAGGGTGAAAGTCCACAAGAGAAAGTGGCTAGAACCCAGGTGGACTGGACCGTACGAAGTGAAGGAGGTTACTTCACACTCAGTCCAGGTCAAAGGTAAATCGGGCGCACCTTGGCATCACCTTACACATTGTACACCAGCCCCAACTCCTTCCAGAACTCTGACGGAAGTCAGGGCCGATTTGGCCAATCTCAATTCGACTCCAAACAAACAAACCTTAGTTGGTGAAAATGGGACGCCAGCCCCAGTTTCCACGAACTAAGGCTATTCACTTAGGACCGGGATATCTCACTCCCTGGGAAAGAATGGGAATTTCAGGTCCCTTGTTGGTTATTTTCATAATCATTATTGGAGTGTCCCTAGGAACTCTCACATGGCTCATACAACAGCTCACACATCCACCCCTCTCACATCTTACAACCACTAATGACACGTCTAACATTACCCTCGATCTCACCAGTCCTGCCATACACAAACGAAGCACTACAACCACAGACCAACTCTGCACTCCAACAGAGGTTAGAAGCACCACCTTATGTGTACCCGTTAATGCGACCACCACCATTACACTGTCTTGGGGGTTATTGGGAAAAGCTAGGAATGGCCTGGGAGGGCATGCATTGGAGTACACCAGATTTAACTGGTATATGACAAAAGGGGGGTTTCAGGAGTGGTCATGGAAGAGCTTGGTCGCTGAGACGGGTCCTGATTGGTCCAGATATTCATCAGGGCAAGCAGTTCTTATCTGGCGACAAAGATTATCATTGACTAGGACTAAATTGCGTAATTGGGGTTTATCACTAATTATCCGACCAGGTACTGGGACGGGTTGTCAGGATTTCATACTAGCACCTCAGGTAGAGTCTAGCAAGGATCTACTCTATTGGCCATTAAAAATCTGCATTACACAGCAGGCTCAGCCCTCTGCTATTTCTGACCGGTTTACTGTTTTAACATCTAAGGGGAAGGGTGAGTGGGGTCCTATTAATATGGTCACCACTCCTACCACCCCTGATGATACCATTCTTACTGTCACCGGAATCTCAGGTTTCACTAACAATTGGCTTTTATTGACTGAACAAGCAGCTAACACAACCCTGAAAAGCTGTGTTGTTTGCATGGGAGCTAGACCATTGCTCCGCATAGTCCCAGCCGCTATTAGCGGAGACTGTCTAATGCCCCTTATGGACAGAGACAACCCACCTGAGAAGTGTTCACAGTGGGACGCTGTTTATCCAGTAGTCACCACGGTGGTCAAGAAACCGATATTCTCCTCCAGTGTGGCTAGAGCTAATTTTACATGCATAACCATGACAGTTGGAGGGACATTGTTGGGTAAGCTCCCTGCTAGTTGGTGCTTGTACACTCACATGCTCACGGAAATCTTTAAACCAGTGTCTAGAGCTGATGTGTGGTGGTGGTGTGGGGGAACTAGTCTGTTTGACAGACTTCCCCTCAATGCCACTGGTACCTGTGCACTTGTAACTCTTTTGTTGCCCATCTCTGTTTACCCCATAGGCGTCCAAGATCTGCTCACCCGTATACAAGCCCTGGGTCCTGAATATTGGCCTATCAGGACCAAGCGCACGGTGGGCCCTTCTGCTGGGGACCCAACTTACATTGATGCAATTGGCGTCCCCAGGGGGGTACCAGATAAGTATAAATTGGTTGACCAAGTGGCCGCAGGTTTTGAATCATCATTTTGTTGGTGGTGTACAGTTAATAAAAATGTGGACAGAATTAACTACATTCATTTTAATGTCCAGAAACTGGGCAATTGGACTCAACAAGGCTTCGAGGCGGTCCATGGACAATTGGCAGCTACGTCCCTGATGGCATTTCAAAATAGAATCGCGGTTGATATGTTATTGGCTGAACGGGGGGGGGGTCTGTGCAATGTTTGGTGAACAGTGTTGTACTTTCATTCCCAATAACACAGCTACGGATGGGAGTCTGACTGTAGCATTGGAGGGACTTCGTACCCTTAATGGTAAGATGAAACAGCATTCTGGAGTGGACACTACTATGTGGGACTCATGGATGGATGCTTTTGGTAAATATAAGACGCTGGTTTCCTCCATCCTAGTATCAATTTCCGTTTTTGCGGCCATTCTTGTACTTTGTGGATGCTGTTGCATTCCATGTGCGCGCACGCTTGCTAGCCGTGTTATAACTGCCGCCATAGACCCTAATCAGGAAAGGGCCCAAATGTTTCCATTGCTTGATGATGGGGAAGCTGGACCTGTCTATCTATTTGAGGACTAAGATACTTTTATGTCACGTCTCTTGTGAGACGTGAAGAGGGGGAATCAAAATTTGTCTTCTGACAAATTTTATCCCATAGCTTTGTATTTTTTACTTTTATGTCACGTCTCTTGTGAGACGTGAAGAGGGGGAATCAAAATTTGTCTTCTGACAAATTTTATCCCATAGCTTTGTATTTTTTACTTTTATGTCACGTCTCTTGTGAGACGTGAAGAGGGGGAATCAAAATTTGTCTTCTGACAAATTTTAACTAGTTTATTCACGTCTATAAGACGTGAAGAGGGGGATTTGTAAGAAATTGTATTAGATATTGGTAACTTGTTTTAACAACTTCTCAACATTAGCTATAGTTGATACAACATGCACACACCCCCTCTTTTTCTTGGACATATGCTGGTCTCATTAGACGACAACCACCGACACACACAACTCCCCTCCCCCATGACAACCACCGACACACACAACTCCCCTCCTCCATGACAATCACAGACACACACAACTCAAGGTTGGAGCACAAGACAAAGGACTGTGGGAAGAGCCAATGGAATGTCGACATCAGGCCCGGACAGGACAACCCACGACCCAGATCGACCAATCGGAAGGCCAGACTACCAGATCAACCTACTTTGCTTGTTGCCTATATAAAACTGTACAACTGTTTAAACTGCCTCTTTTCCTGACGATTCCATACGAATCAGACAGAAGGAGCCGTGCTGCACGCTTTGCCTAATATTTTTACACTTGAATAAACCTGCCTTATTATACAATTATCCACCTCGTCCTATGTCTCCACTTGTTCTCCTGTCTCCAGTAAACGTTTTATCAACACTAGGCAAGTCAGATAAGAACAAATTCTTATTTTCAATGACAGCCTAGGAACAGTGGGTTAACTGCCTTGTTCAGGGGCAGAACAGCATTTTTACCTTGTCAGCTCGGGGATTCGATCTTGCAACCTCCTGGTTACTAGTCCAACACTCTAACCACTAGGCTACCTGCAGCCCAATTTACAGGCCAAAGAGGAATTGTATGCATTACATAGATCTTCCTAAAAAGCAGAAACTGAGTATTGTCAATAACACACCAACGAATTAGCTGATAGCAAATAGGCTACCTTCCTAATATTCAGAGAGATATATATATATATATCTCACACACCTCTCATCAACTCCCCCAGACTTCCACTTCGTCTACCTCAACTACAGGCTGCCAGCTGAGCTCCCATTCATTATAGATGACCTTCCTAACAGAAGTGTGAAGGCAATGAAAATTAGGCATTCATTCAGGTTGGCTGTTTGTCACTACCATGCTCCCCCACTACATCATGATATGTAGGCTATAGCAGCACCCACTCATCTGAGACCAAGAGCAACTGGTGAAAGAGGTCCATATTGCAGAAGAAGTCATGATAGCCTACTTTTAAAAAAAGGAATCATTAATATTGTTGGCTCGGCCTATTTGTGAAACTATCAACTTCATGTGTATTCAAAAGGGGGATTCAAGTGGGTCTGGGCAGGTGTATTGTTTGTAGGATGTAGTCGTGTGTATGTGTTGTATTGTTTATAAGAGATCAGATAAAATATCATAAAAATAAAGGTAGATTCAAAAACTATATGAAAACCTCAAGTTAATGCTGGTTTTCAATTTTAGTTGGTGGAATTTTCATAAAAGTCCTCCTCAGTCAACATGGATTTAGGTATTTCTTGAAAAGCTAAGGGATTAATTACATGGTTTGTGATTGTCCTAGTGTAGATAAATCTCTCCAGGATGAATGATTTGAAGGAAAAACATTCAATCCCAGACAATACTACCTGACAAAACTGTGTTAGAAGTTACCATTTAAGTCATCCTGAATTGAGATGAACACACGTAATGACAGATTTAAAGCAAGGACAAATGAGTGTTTACTACTTCAGTCTTGTTTAGGCCTAGACAAAACTGTGTTCATGAACAATCGCGATTGATAACAATGTCGGGGTTCAGATTACCATAGTTATGATTGAACACGTATAGCCTAGCCATTGTAGGAATAAGCTTGATTGATATTCATAAAGACTCCATGAGCTACTTAGAAACAACAGGTCCTGTTCATATTTGAAGCCATAACGTAATTTGTCCAGGCAAACTGTTAACGTTACATTCGTGCGTTAAAATAAATTGGGTCATGCCCATGAGCAGAATGCATGGGTAGCGTCAAGGTAATTCGCCAAGAGCCACAGTGCTTTTGAATTCGAAACTTTGTCCTGAAACTAAAAGTTTTCAAACAAACACCACATTGAAAACATGACATGCACCGATAATAAAACGTCTTTATTATTCTTACCGGGGAGTTTCGATAAAACGGAAAGGTATTTTCTTCACTGCAGCTGAAACGTTTCAGCTACGGCAGCATTACTAGTGTTAGGGTTGCGTCAATCAAATCTGGTATCAGGATAAATGTGATGCAGAGTCACTGAATATACTATAAGTACTTTTATTAAACTCAAGCGATAAATGGTAAATGCAATTTTCGTATATACGGGTTCACTGTAACACCTCGAAGGGTAGAACAGAGAACTAACTAGTTCCTGACAAAGTTCTTCTAATATACTTCTGACAGGGTTAGTTCCCGCTTCTGAGCTGGCCTGTCAGAGTAGAGGCTGAGTGTGGTTTAGACTCACTCAGCCTATCGTTGGCGCACAGGCTGGTCCCAGCCCCCAGGCGCTCCCGTTGGCAGGTGTAGTTGTTGCTGGGCAGATTATCTTCTGGGCCCACACCCTGGATACAGTTATCACACATCTGGTTCCTGTTATTGTCTAACAAAAGACAGTTTGTTCTCGCAACACTATGCTCTGTATGTGTCCCCCACAACTCATGATAACTGCCTACACCCAAGGTTAGCCACAGCCTTCCCGCTAGTCACACCATATGTTGCAAAATGTTACTTCCAGCACACACAGACACGCTCATGATAGGCCAAGCATATTTTCAACCCTCACAGTAGCTCCAGAGCATACGTTACTCTCTGCAGAAACGTTCCAGAGGATTGACGTGATCGAATGAACCTCCTTAACGATATGCCTCAATGTAGGTGCAACTGTACGAAATACCAACGCATTCATTCAAGTTGAAAGTTAGAGTATTTTTTTTAATGTTAGCTGTCAAAAAGGCGATTTCGATTCTACTTGCTATCCTGTCTCCACCCACTGCAAAGTCAAATCCCATATCCAAACCTCGCGAGATGTTATCGGCGTGTGGCCATCAAAGGTGAGCATTTGCCCAATGAAGTTGGTTACAATGCCGAACTGCAGTCAGGTCAAGACCCTGGTGAGGATGATGAGCACGCAGATGAGCTTCCCTGAGACGGTTTCTGACAGTTTATGTAGAACTTATTTGCTTCTGCAAACCCACATTTTCATCAGCTGTCCGGGTGGCTGGTCTTAGACGATCCCACAGGTGAAGAAGCCGGATGTGGAGGTCCTGGGCTGGCGTGGTTACACATGGTCTGCGTTTGTGAGGCCGGTTGGACGTACTGACGAGGGGAGAGTGAAACAAATGCTCAAGTAGGACTGCTTTCCTACTGCCATATACAATAATACATTGATCTCTGCCAGAAAAAGATCAATGGATATAAAATGCAGAAACAAATCAAATATGTAGTGGTGACATGATCAAATACAACGACATCCACAGTTTTCACACATTCATCTCATATGTCAACATTGGTTGCATTGGTCTCTCAAGCAAGGCCCTTCCCAAGGGGACAAAGCTCCACACACGCCCCACCCCGGCTCCCGATCCAGGCATTGAAGATGTTAATAAAATATCTGTTTGTTATCTGCCCACAGGTGGAACAGTTGGCTACTCTGGCGAATTTCAATGATGTGCTGTCTGTCCATCAAATCGTGCGGCATTGAATGATCATTGAGAGGCAAAATAACAGTTGTATGTTGTTAATACGCACATTGTTTTAATCCAATGCAATGTGTAGACAAGACTGCATGTTAGGCTACACAGGTTGTCACGGAGGCAGTTTAGTGCTGCTGGAGCACACATCAGCCGGGCCAAAACATATGACCCCTCGAGGAAGGCCCCAGCGTGATCTGAACTCACAACCCCTGATTTACAAGACCAGTGGTCTAACCACTGAGCTATGGAGCCATGACTGATGCTATTAAACCCAGTAACTCGCCACAAAAATGTAACAATAAATATAGATGCTCTTCTGGGTGTTTGTGAGAGAGCTTGCATCATTAATGTCATTTTTGTGCTGGCTGTTCTGTTGACACGAGACATAAGCTACTACAACAACATAATTATTCACAAGGTATGTATGTATACATGGGGAGCAGAATTGAACACAAATCGGGATTGTACTGACCTGGATTAAAACATGTGACCCTTTTGTCAAGGCCCCAGTGAGAATTGAACTCACGACCCCTGGTTTACAAGACCAGTGCTCTAACCACTGAGCTATGGAGCCTTACCTACTCACACCTTGAGACAACAGGCCATTTACATATTATAACGGATCTTGCCAGTTAAAAGACAGAAGGCCACACCTCATGCCACTCAGCTGTTAGTGCAGTCTGGCCCAACCAGCTAAACAGGTTGTTAGCATATGAAGCAAAGTCAACTACTCTAGGCTTGAGTGTCTGCTGGTTTTCAGTCTTTCTGTTACATCATGATCTACATGAGATTTAGACCAGAGAAACATAATACACATTTTTACATGCCAATTGGACCTGTGCAATAAAACACACACACACACACACACATCTGTGGCACTGCCAGGACTTGCCACTAGAGAGCAGCAACAGACCATAAAATCCTTTGCCATTGCCAGAGAACAGCCTACAAATGATCACTGCATTATATTGTCTGTTGCTGTGCTCTAGTGGTGAGTCCTAGCAGTGCCACAGAGAGTGTTTATTAGTCACATGCGCAGGGTTGCAGATGTAAATGCAGGGTACAATGAATATCTTAAGCTCCTACAGTGCAGGTCAAAGGGAAGTGAATGAAACAATAGCAACATAATAATAATTACATATTTACAACTAACATGATAAATGTCCATTGGGTGGGGGCAGGTAAAATGTCAGATGAGGTGGTGGGGGGGGCGGGGGGTTAGGGGGAGCATCAATGTATAAACTTTATCTCCACTATAAAAAGCATCTAGACATTATCTCCCATTTCTTTTAGACTAGCATTTAGTTCTCAACAGTAGAGATTTGTATAAACTGGTCTGTCTCTCCGGCCTTTTCAATATTGAATTGCGATCTCCACCGTCTCATATAAAGTGAATGTGTCGGAACGAGACAGACAGCAAATTGAGCTGGTTGTCATACAGTAGCAACATACAAAACTTTTTTTCAGTTGGCTGGCTACTTTTTTTCAGTTGGCTGCCAAAACTAAAATGGATGAGTGGAACATTTTTGGCAGCATGACTATGGAATAATTGGGAAAAAGAGATGGCAATAATACACAGGCATACAGATTTGTGGGATACTGAATTGAATGACCTAGAGAAAGCCGCAACGGGGGAAAAAACACAGTTAAGAATACAAACTGGGCTGTGCGTTGCTTCGAGGGCTGTCTAGCAGAGAAGAAAAAAGTTGTTGACTTCAAAACTGTCACTAAGGAAGAGTTTACCATTGTTCTCCGACAGTTTTATGGAAATGTACGAAATGGGAAGGGGGAAGAGTACAGCATAAGTAGCTACCTGGCACTCCGGAGTGGGGTCAACGGGTTTCTAAATGACCCAACCACCAGTCACAGCTAGTTCCTTATGAAGGACACTGAATTTACCACCTCGAATCATGCATTTCTGGCCAACATCAAACAGCTAAGGCAAGGAAAATATATCACAAACAGCCACCCTCCCATCACTGATAAGGACATGGCCCAGCTCCAAAACTGCCAGGCTCTGAATCCCGGTACACCAAGGGGTCTGGTCCAGAAAGTATGGTTCGACCTCCAGTTAAATCTGGGTCAAAGAAGAAAAGAGGGGAACAGACAACTAAAGCCCAACTCATTCCTTGTAAAAACAGACAAGAACAGTCTAAGGTATGATGTTCATAGCCTGTTTGTTTTATTTCTAAGTTGCACTCGTAATAGGCTACTGGAAAGCAATATTATAACAACGCATTCTCTCTCTCAGATACGCCACTCTCGCATATAAACGAGGCCACAAAGAATCGTCTGGACCCAAGGGAGAGAGGCAGGGAGTCCAAGAGGGGATTCATGTTCGAGCAGCCAGGGAACCCACTATGCCCGGTGGCATGACTGGAGAAATATCTACTGAAATGCCTGGAGAACAGCCTTGCATTTTATCTCCACCCAAGGAGAGGAGTGTATCGGGGACTCGATCTGGAACACGTCAGTGCCGATGGGCGTGAACTATCTGGCAGCACTTCTACCCAAGATCTGCAGGGCAGCGGGAACAACTACATACACAAATCCCAGCATCAGGACCACGACAGTCCAGAAACTGGCCAATGCTGGTTTAGATGCGACGGAGATTATGTCAGTGAGTGGGCGTCGGTTCCAGTCAATGAGTTCAGCCCCTCGCTACTTGAGTGACAGCTAGCAAGAATCAGAGAAGAGCGAGAGAGAGCGCAATGACGTGGTGCACACATCTGCACATATGTGATGTAGTACGCAATTGTCGGGGACAAGTTTTGGCTCATGAGCGCTACTTTCAGAACTACTGGCTAAAAAGTATTCAAAAGTACGGGAAAATCCCTTTAAACTATATGTACAGTAGCACCAAATGTTCCAATAGAATAACATTCTAAATGTTGATACTTTCGGTGCTTTAAAAAATATTAAATCTCAATCTAGGTTGCCAAACTCACACAGAAACAAGCCTGGGCAGGATAATGAATAGCTTTAACACAGGAATAGTGTAAAACACAAAAACAAGTTGAATCTTACATCTAATGAAGGAATGAATGAGTCATGGGGGTTCTGGTCCTCAAGGGCCTCAAGGAGGGAGCTGTTGTTTTCCCCCGTGTTGTCACAATTAATTGTCACAAATGTATTAACTCACGGCCTTTTTGCAATTATATGGTGTGGTTTAGTATGGGTATAAGTGATTTTCTGTCTACATTGGTCTGGGTTTAGTTTCAGCTGTCCCTGTTGCACCTACCCAAAATGACCACTAAGGGTACCAAACATCCACAGGAGTGCCTGCTTTCTTCCCCTGCTATTTGAAGCTTATTCTTCTCTGTTCCAATACCCATATTGTTTCCATTTGTCCTCTCCTCCAATCAGAGCTTCAGCTTGTTCCAAATTGGGGAAAGAGAGCAAAAACCCACCATGAAGAGCCTAGCTTGTTCATAAGGTTTCCAGCCAATGATCCGTCCTCCAAGATCCTTGTAACGGCAGTCACAACAAAATCATTTTTCTGGCAAGCCCATTGATTGATCATACATTCCCGTTGAATCTCTGAGGTAGTTTTGCCTAATGTTGGCAAACTAATTTTAACATCCGACTATAATTGTGATGAAATATGACAATAACACTCTAGCCACCGCGAATTGTTTGGACTACAGGGGCTACCCAACCTGTGTGATTTACAACGTCTGTTCGATCGCTAGCTACTGTAGCTATAGTATAGTGTACCGCATACTGCGCCGCAGGCAAGTTAGCATTGGCTATAAAATATTTTTTCTGACAGAAATTGATGATCTAAAATATTTCGCTGACAGACATTGATGATACCTGAAAATAATCGACGAGTAGCACGTCTAGTCAACCGACTTGTTTGAACTACAGGGCTACCCAAGCTGTGTAATTTAATAACGTCTTTAGATCGCTAGCTACTGTAAACGAGGTTTACAAAAACTCAAAGTTTATTTGACCGCTGACAACCCTATAAAACCTTAGCTAACATTTATATCAACTCAAAGTTGGAATTGTATACTATTTAATTGTCTATTTACCTTCGTTTTTTTGATGGCATGCGTTTGAAGTGTATGTAGTTGGATGCATTGAATGATATGTGACAACCTGATTGTCATTGGGGCAAACGTGTCTTTCTATGAATTTAACTAAACAGAATTTAACTGCATATGAGTTAATAATCAACCTAACCCTAACCCTGACCCGGCACCCCCCCACCACACCACTGA